>NC_086199.1:25962583-26052583 GCF_035770615.1 Melospiza melodia melodia
CTCGAAGTCTGAGTTTTCAAAGCTGTCATCACTGTCCCTGCTGTCCTGGTTGCTGGAGCTGTTCCCATCCTCATTACAGTTCATTTCATTATCTGACTGATTTCCTGACTTCTTCCTGTCGGATTCAGGGTCTTCACTGTTTTCTGACTGGTTTCCTTTCTCATCTGACTTTGAGTTCTCATTGTCCTCTGGAGCAAAATGAAAGTGAAACAAAGCATTAGCAATAGGAACATAATATTATAATCCAAGTCCAGGTTTCTGCCTACCAATGAAATTGGATTTGCTTTAACCTTTATTTTTGGCCAAAGATGTTCTCTTCTGTAAAGCTGCATGTTTTTTTTTTTTCAGTGTTGTGTTGGGAGAGTTTTGATCACCATGAATATCTCTAACTCAGGACTGTTAATGCACCAGAAGCCTATGCTACATGGCTGCACCTCGATTGAGGGACCTTTTCATCTGCTCACTGGACAGGAATCATGACAGCTGTGAGCACAACAGCATTGTAGCTGTGCCATCCAAAGAGGAGTCAGTGAACAATCCCATTATCCCCTAATGTTCTGGTGATTGTTCTTTCACATCCATGTTCTCCTGCAGTGGGCAGGCATCCATGTATAGCACTATTTACTAATGAAGATTCTAGTACTCTCATCTCATTTTCCTAGGACCATTGCCACTTTTGAAGTGGCATAGAGTCTCTGGCTGCAGTGGAATTACTGCTGTAATCCTTCCATGTGAGAGAAGCAACTTGTGTACGAATGAATGAATAAACCAGTTAAAATAAATGAATAAACCAGTTTATTGTTAAAACAAATTTTCTATGTTGCTAGACTTGTCTTATATTATCCTGAAGGAAAACAAGTATAAAAAAATACAGAAAAAATAATCAGCCAATGAATCAATTTGTTGGTTGATCCAAATCATCTAAAGACCATTGAAAATAGCACATCTACAGCCCCGAGAAGCTGTCACTCTTCTTGTTTGAATTAATTTAATTATAATTCTAATATGGGTGAGATAAACACTGTAGCCCACTGGACTCAGAGAGCCAAAGCAGCTCTGAGACTGAATATGCTCCATTATCACACTATGTTTGAAAGGGTCAAAAAAGGTTTCAGGAAACCCCGTCCTTTACAGACCAGCCAGAAATCTTTTGTTGCCTAATAAAAGACGTTTTTCACTCATCACAGCCAAGTACTACCCTTTTCAACATCCTTGCTTTAGGTGGAGAGGGAAAGGATTCATTTGTCTCTAAAGATATTGGTTACTTCTGAAGCCATGTCAATACCAAAGTATTTCCCAGAAGTGCTGAAGGTGGGTTTGACAGGAAAGCTGCCTGAGCATTCAGGACACTGCCCTTTGCAAGTCACTTAGTGGGACTTCTGCTTGTTGAACAGCAGCAGAGAGACCCTTCCTTTTGAAAAATAAAACCTACAGGAAAAAGTAGTGGCTGTAAACCCCTAAGTCTCATCCAGCTTTTAGTTCCACCTAGGACTGAATTTGTCCTACAATTTTTAATTCCTTTTTTTGAAGACGCTTTCTTTTAAGGCCATGGTTACCAGCTGGGGAAGGGTGGTCTTAGAGTGAGGTGGTCTAAAGCTACACAATATTTGCCTGGGATTATATCACAGCTTGAACTGAACTTGTTGGTTTCATCTAAAATACTGTTCCAAATTCAGGTCCTTTGGCATTTCTATTTAATGCCTTTGTAGTAAACAAGCCCCTGTGTCTTCTGCCTTCCAAGACTCCCAGATATCTCCTTCAGAGATATAAATATCTGTGCACCTTTGGAATGCTGTCTTGTTCTGCATCAGCTTTAGAAGTTGTGAATGTACATGTATTTCTCATGTGCTCACTTGGAGAAATCTCCAGTGCATTTCCAGGGAAATGCAAACTGTTCTCCACATATGTGTTATTTGGCTATTTAGGAACAAGACAGCATAAAGGAAGCACTGGAAATGGATGAAGAAATTCTCAATGACAGTGGTCAGCAAGCCTGCACATTGACTTAAACCAAACTGTCAAAGTATAACAAATAAAAGCAAAAGATGAAAGAGTACATCCATATAAAAAATATTATACAATATAATAGCATATAATATAATATCCTGATCCTCTTCTTGCTTTTTCTTGATTTATATCACAGTGATCCATTTTCTCTACAGTGTTTTTGGTATCATAGTTATCATAGACATGAGAGAAAAATCATCTATCTATCTGTCTGTTTGTCTATCTATCTATCTATCTATCTATCTATCTATCTATCTATCTATCTATCTATCTATCTACCCATCCTACATAGAACAGCTGAATAACATCTTTACTTCTTGGGCTACAGGAAAACACACTTCTCTCAAGGCCAGATGATTTGCACCTATGCCTAGGTAGCCACTGTTAAAACTAACAGGGAATGTGTGAACCATCTGTGCACTGGACCATCTGTAGGACTAATTTACACATAGAACTTGAGAAGTACACTCAGCTTTTAAAAAACAGCTGAAGTCCCAGACTTAAAGAGCATAGAAACAAGTTGTTGAACCCACACATTTTAATTAAATATAACTTTTAACCCAATAAAACTCTAAATTTTTTCAATCTTTACTGCCCCCTAGTGAGACTCTTCAAGAATGTATTTATACAAAAGGAGTCATAAAAATTGACGGTGGAGACCTCTCTGGAGAATGTCTGACTACTTTGGAAAGAGAAGAGCTTGAATTTTATCCAACAGTTGCAATCCCAAGTCCTCTGCACAAGGCAAAACACCTTAAGCACAGCTGGGAAATCAAATATTTAGTTTGGTGCTATGTAGGCAAGACTGCATGAAGAAAGCGAAGAGAAATTCTGAGGAAATGGAAAGGCTGAGGTCATTAAAAGATTTTGCTAGTGTTTTTCAATTTAATTTTATATGATATTTTGTTTGTTTGTTTTAATGGAAAAATACTTGAGAAGGAAAAGCAACTGAAAAGCTGATCCTGTGGCTTTCATGATAAGAACCTCTCGTGGGTGTAAAGGCACACCATGTTTGTTACCTGAGTTGTCCTTTGAGTCCGATTCAGAGTCAGAGGTCTCTGAGGATTCTGAGGTTTTCTCTGGCAGGTGAGGAAGTTGTGCAATATCCATTGGAGTGTCCTTGTACTCTGGGTTACTGAAGAGGATACAGCAAATATAAAGAGGATACAGCAAATATAAACACAATTGGATGATTTGCAGTTTCATGATTTTTTCCTCTTTTCATATCAAAGTTCAGGAACAAAGAACAGGAAGAATAGCAGAGTAAACACAGAAACACATATTTTTGGCTTCAGAGCTTCACAGCAGGGATTTTGTGAAGGTTTATTTTAATACTGCAGTCAAAAACTTTTATTGACCAGGTACTAAACCTTGTTTGATTCTAGTGAAGTTTTAGAGCTATCAAAGCGTCCTTGCTGAAGTGGGACATCGTGGCTTGTGTGATATCTAGCAGTAAAGCTACACTGTGTAATCATCCAACAACAAAATATCTCGATTTCGATCCCATTACTGTGCCCGGGAGGACAGAGAGAGTGTTTTAACTCTTCCAATCTGTTTCTCTCCCACTGTCAATGTCTATTAGAGTTATCTCTGTAGAAATGTTCTCTATCAGCCTTGCCAGAGTCCTTTCAATGCCTGTTTTTCTCAACATTCCAGTTTTCCACATTTTAATCAAGCATATCATACATGAAATTATTAAGGAGGTGCTCAGCTAGGGCTAAAAAAGTGACCACTGTTCCAAAGAATCTGGCCAAAAATTAGATAAAAGAGGTTACATATTTTTAAATACAGCACACATACATCCACATCAGCAAGAAACCAAAAACAACCTCTCTAACTATGTGACAGATGCACATGTGCATGTTAAGATGCATATGTTAGGGATAAAGAACTGTCAACACACCCATTATAATCATATCTTCATCTGCTCATGTGGTGCTCACCTGTGACTTGTTAGCAAGGAACATGACTGCAATCTAAAAAAGCTCCACTGCCAGAGAGATGGAAGAAAACCCCTGAAACACTCTGCTTTTGCTTGGTTTGTACCTTTTAAAATGTGCTCCTTTCTTAAATGCGTGCAAATACAGGGGAACAGCCATAGCTAAACATAAGTGGCAGAGAATATTAACAATAACAAAGTCTTTAATAATTTTTGAATGAGTGAGCATTTCCATGCAGTTCAAGTTCAATTCTGGTAAAACAGAAAATCCACAGTCCTGCATGGAACAATATGAGGCAGCACTGGGGGTGCCTGACACACTTTCAGAATGACAGTATGCTCATATTCAGCCTCTTGGAGTGCACTGTGAACACTCAGAGCTCACACAGTTCACATTGAGATGCCGTGTTACAATTATCATCTTTATGGCTTTGTCCTGACAAAGTGACTTCATTCTGTTGCATCCCAGGGCAGTCCCCAAATTTGCCCCCTCCAAGCAAAAGATGTTTGAGGGCTTTCACACTGTGAATAACAAGTTGCTAGAACAAGAACAGCATTAATCCTCCCTGTCACTATAATTAGTCTATCCTTTTACAGACAGCTGAATCATACTTTCTAATGCATGGAAATGTATACAGACCAGTACTCCTGCTAAGAGTAGACCTAATTATGCCTTAATCTGTTATTAAAATATTATTTGGACATTTAGATCTTTTGTGAATTCCAGTACAAGGAGAAATCTAAATTAAAAACACAAATTCAGTGAAGATGTTAATATTTCTCTAACAGACTAGAAAAATCAGATTCTGGGAGGAGAGCTGGGGAAGACAGACCACACAGCTTTTCTTTTCTTTTTGGTTTTTTTTTTTTTTTTTTTTGTTAGGTATATTCTGCTTGTAGAGAAAATTATTTTGTGGGATGTTTGTGAACTAGGTTCACCTATTGTCTGGAAAGCAGCAAAGGGGAAAGAGGCAGCTGTTCATAATTCTTATGCACGACTTTTACAGCTAAAGCAGGAAATATGAGAACATTTCTGGGCATTTTGCAGCCCTGTTAAGGACTGGGGCAGTGAATCTGTACTTCCAGTTCAGAATTGTCAGCCTTAATCTGACCTCTGGAAATGCTGCATTCTGCCTCACACTTGTAAGAACAGACAAAAAAGTAGCAGGATAAGGAAATGTTCAGAAAAGTCTGTGCTAAATCATATCAGGCCAAAAATCTGCAGGTGCCAGTGAAAACTCCGCTGCTGTGTGAGGTTTCCCTCAGTACCCCTTCAATGCTCTCCTGCCAGGGGTTGCTTCCTTCTCTCCCCCAAAAGGGGAATCAAAAGCATTTCAACATGCAAGTTTAGGCAGGCACAGTCTCTTCAGGGCTTGCTGGACTTGGCATAATAAGTCACAATCTAACCCCTAGACATCACTTTGAACTCTCATGGCATCAAAGGGAATATAACAAACCATGACAAGCACTTTAAAAGGAGAACAGGCCAGAAAATGACAACTGCATTTCATGACAATCTCAAGGTTTCAAATTTTATTTGTTTGTTTGTTCTGCTTTGGAACGAAACAGAAAATCTCCCAATCTTGTTGAACATTTTCACAAAACAGAATGTGCTGAAAGGTATTTTCAGATGAGAAAGGTCAGATTTATAATTCACTGTCTCTCAGTGACTGTTGGTTTTCCCTTGAGCTCTGAAATCAGTTCTTTAAAAATACTGGTAAAACAGAATTTCTCAGGGAACAGCCTTTCATTCAAGCAATTATTACTATTTCTATTTAAAATAGTTCTAATAGCTTAAAATAGTAGTTTATAGTACTTTTGTTCTTTTGTTTTTAAATTTTATGTTGTATTTTTCAGTGTGAATATTATCTGATGCTTACAGGAACAACAACGTTGTTTGAGCCTTTTTTGTCCTGAGAAAGTTCCTCTCTCTGGAGTGAACTGGCAAATGCCTTTCAGAGATAACTTTTTTTTTTTTTTTTTGCTGTACCAGCAGATTGCTTCCCTGCATTTTTAATATCCAAATAAAACAGTGCCAAACACTTCACACCAGATTTTGTAACACAGCTACTGAAAGTTGGTGTGGATAATTTTTATCTTTGAGCTCACATTGAGTAGATTTCAGGGCATGCAATAAAATAGTGGAGGGTTTATTTCAAGACTGAGGCAGCATAATAATTCAAGAATATTCTCATGTGCAGAGATACGACAGATGCCTCAATAACTATAACAAAATGGCACGGCTTTTGACAAGGACTACATGAAAAGTTCTTCTTAACTTTCTCTATTAGGCTGTTGTTTTTTCCTAGACCTCTCACTGACAGAGACAAGCAACAGAGACAGCAGCTGAAGTGAGAGAAGTGACTGGGAGACCTACCTAAGGAGGTAATTGACCCAAATGATATTCTTCTCACTTGCGTTCTTGGCGTTGACAGCTATGGTTGCACTAGATTGTATCCAGATATAACCTCCGTTCTTCTGCATCCAGCGGTAATACTTTGTTACACACTGACCCTTATTCAGCACTGACAGGAAAATACAAACAAAACACAAGCAAGATAGAGTACGTGTTAGGATTGTGGTAAAATGACCTTCATTGTACAACGTGACACAAGTATAAGCAGAAGATACTTGGCTTCTTTTGGATTTAATGCCACTGAGATGACAAACAGGATCTGAAGTTCAGTATAACTAGAATTTTACAAGTTTTAAAGTATAATTTTAATCTACTTTTGGAAACTCCAGTGCAAGAGGAAAAGCAAAAAAACCTACAAATCTCTATGGTTCTCAGAATACTTATTGCTGTGTGGACATTTCCAATGCACTCAATGTCAAACTGTAAAAAAAGAAAAGGAAAAAAGAGGCAAATTTATATGTGATTTATTCATAGCTTCTAGGTAGACCTCTTTGAGATTCTGGATATTTGAAAGGTTTGGGAAGATACTCTACCCCTGCTGCTTTGATCATTTCTCCTCATTGCAGGCGATATCAACCACTGAACTTATACATCTGTTTCTTTGATCTTGTCAAACAGAATTTACAGTTCTCAGATGAACCAAATCTCCACTGGTCAGTGGGGGAAAAGTCTTTGGAGAATTTACTTTCTACCAGAGCAAAGTAAATCCACCAACAGGCTGAGAAAGAGGCCTAGGGGAGGCACAGAATGGCTTGGTTAGAGCCAAAGAGTGACAGCCTTCTCAGATGCTTGAAATATGCTAGGAAACAGAAAGAAGTAAAAGCAATCAGTAATGTGAAACGGTGCTGGTAGATGCTCACAGCAAGACAGCTTAAAAATACAGATGTTTAAAGTAATACCTCAGCCAAAATATTGCCAAATTGAAACGGATTTGTTTTGTATCTGATTCTTGCGCGTCAGGAGAAGGGAACGAAAGGCAAAGCTTTCGGTGGAAGGCAGCAGAACGGCTTTATAAAACCCGTAAAGTACACAAAGTCTCGCAGGGCCGCCGCCGGAGCCCTTTCCCGGCCCGCCTGCCTCCCCATTCCCGCAAAGCTTCGTGCACTAGAGGGCAGTGTGCCTTCACAGTCTCCGCCGGCTTTTGTCATGTCCTTGTCTCCGTCTGCTAAAATGAAAAACCTCTAACTGCTGTAATAAATTTGGCTAAATTAGCTGCTAAATGGTTATCTCAAGTAATATGTATTTGCATTAATCATCTTGCTCTAAACCAGAACAAGCCAGAGTCCTAAAGACGTAGTAAATTCATATTGTCCATTTAATTACGGCTAATAAGTGCTTCATATACAATAGTTTCATGAAGTACGTTTTCTTTTTTTTTTCTTTTTTCCTTTTCCTTTTCTTTTTTCTCTTCTTTTTTTTTTTTTTTTTTTTTTTTTTTTTTTTTTTTTTTTTTTGAGAGAAAAGAAAAAAGTCACTTTGGAAAAGGATAAGTATTAAGTATTTAAGGCAGTGAAAGTTCCTACCATAAATGTCTATACCCCCAATTATACATGTGAATGTATCTATATCTAAATCTGTGTACAGCAGATATCTACAGGAAAAAGATGTTTACAAAGGCAGCCACACAAACAGTGATGTTTCCTTACCTTGGAGGTATCCTCCAATCCCCATTGCAATTTTTCAACTACTAGAGAAAAACATGCATGTAAAATAATGCCGTGTAAAGTGAATGTGAAGTGCAAGTTATGTTTAGCTCTAATATAAACAAATATTTGTATCTGGGTCTTATTGTTTTTAAGCAGACTCTAGTGAACTAAGTTTGGTCCTGGCAGACATCAATATTTCCCTAAATTTTTACTTTTGTATTTCAAGCTCTAAATATTCCACTATGATAATTCATTGTCTTCAAAACCTCATTATACAGCAGAATAAAGATAAAACTTTAACAACTGACTACCCAGCATTTCTGTCAAACCAATGTTGTAAGCCACTTTAGAAAACAATCTCACATAAATTAGCCCAAGTTTATCAGTTAGGAAGAATAAGGGAAGAAAAGCATTGCTGTAAGTTTTGATTATGGTAAGCATTTCCATTTCAGTAAAACAGGACATTCAAAATACTTGGCTTACAGCTGAGTGTAAAACTGATGTGCACACAAGCGTGGAGTGATACTCTCTCTCTTCTGGAAACATGAATACCCACAGCTGAGTGCAGGAACTACTAAAATCTATCTGCACTTGTACCTACTAAATACACTAGTGTCTTCCTTGGAACAGTTTTTATCTAAGGAGTTTACCATGATACACAGATGCCAAAGGACAACTGTCCACATACACATTTGAAAATCAAAGTACCAGGTGAGTCACTAGGCAGTGGCTGAAGGGCACACTGCAGTTATTCATAGTGATAGTCATAAGGTCCCAGATTCTCCAGCTCTTTTGGTCATCCTAGACAATTCCTCCATCCTTCAGTAACTTATACATTGGTTGTTGCACCACTGGAAAAGTCTGTGTCATGGAGTGAACACAGCATTCATTTCAGAGCTATGGAAAAGAGGAAAAGATGCCTGCTTTCTTGAGAATGAGAATTTTGTGCATCAGAGCTATATACAAACCATCTGCACTCAGAGTTCAGGCTCCCAAGCACAAAGAAGACATCCAAAGAATGTGTGAAATACTGTATTAAAAATGAACTTTCTGTGAAGTTCATCTACCTGCAAATTCCCACTCTATTTTTGACCAGCTTAGATATACTACCAGATACACAGAATTTTCCTTGCTGCGTCTGTCTAAAGCACATTTCATACAGGAGATTTGTGGCCCGTGCTCTAAAGGAAGTCCCATGATTCAATATAAAAATTCTCTCTATAAAGAAATTCTTTTGCAGGCAAGCTGCACTGTGCTGCTAAATCTGGTTGTTACCTCCTGTGAGAGTGCACTAGGCACCCCAACTCAGTTCTGAAAATTCCCAGCATACCTTGAAAAGAAATTTCTAAATGTGATGAAAGAAAATGATAATGAAAACAAAATTTGAATTTTTTTCTAATTTACAGTATTCTTTAACTCTGGCATTGCCAACCTGCAACTTTGAAATTAGACGAGCATTTTGAGGCAAAAAAAAAACAATTAGAAGGAGGCAACAGGGAAGGAAATTTATCCAGTTTATTGTTAACTAGTTTTACTGAGTAAAGGCCACTTTCATTTCAAAGATCTTCAGTTTGCAGGTACGGAGAGTCCATTAATAAAGTTCCTGATTTTGAGAAGAAATGAAAGCAAAGAATCACTCTACTCAGCTCTGATTGTGAAGATATGTTTTCTAACTAGCAACAGACCATGCATTTCAGTTTAGCATAAACTGAATGTAAATGTAATGCCATGTAGATTATATCCTGAATTGCCAGGATGTTTTGTTTTCAGGCAAACCCTCACTCACTGAGCAGTGCAAATCATTTTATATTTCTATTTGTGTTTTACATGGAGTACTCAGTATGGCAGACGAGACTTGTGACCAGATTGGTGGGATGGCTCATGTGATGGGATTAAGCATGATCGGGTTATATACACACACACACACACACACACACACACACACACATAGAGACATATACACAAACCCTTTAATCAAAGGGACTAACTGAGGGTTAATGTTTTAAAATTGGTGACCTTTATGTCAGCTGCACAGATATATTCCCTAAAATGGTGGATGGTAAACCTGATTAAAATTTGCTGAAATGTTACCTAGTTCCTCAATTTGAATTCAGTGGTTGGCATGCAAGAAGCGCACAGTATGTCATGGTAAGAAATAAAAAAACTCCCTCACTTATTTCTCAAAGTATGAATATATTGCTGTGTACACAGTTCCCAACAGAGGGATTTCAGTTTTCCTTGGTAGCTTTGTGCACAGCAATATTCTTGTAGCAGCGGAATGAAGGAGGGGGAAAAAGAAGAAACAGTCAGTGTTCTTTGCAGGAACCTATTTCTGTTAGAAAATTAAAATAAATCAGTACAAGTTTGTCTTCAGAAATATGGTTACAAATAGAAAAAGAACATAGTTTCTTCCTGTAAGGCTGTTCTGAGAAATCAAAGCCAAAGCTTCTAAATAGTGAGTTGTGTTTTAAAAGAAGGAAGTAGCTTAATTCAGTTTGAAGAGGAGATGAAGAAATTGTGTATCAAAAGCAGTCTTTTAGCAAAGTCTCTTACAAAAGGACATTTTACTCATGTGCATATGCATTTAAAAGCTACACTATATTGCGTATTCAGGTAAGTATTGAGTAAATAGGAAATGATGAGATCATCTTACATATTCACACAGCTTCACAAAGAGGCTCTTTATAATTGGTGAAAATATTGAGGTTACATCTGCTGTGCTATTCACCCTTCTCCTTGAAATACCTTTATCAATGACTGGATGGTATTGATACTGAACTCCTCTCATGGTAAACTTATAAGAATATTTTTAATTTACTGCACGAGGTTGAAATTGCTGTACTTAATGCTACAGTCAGATACTTAGCTGCAGCCACAAGTACTCTTTCTACATTCACAAAACTGGCAGATGAAACATGAAAAGGAATACTGACTCTTTAATCTCCACTTCTCCACCTAAGGCCCAAGGCAAGCTGACAGGGTAACTTCGTTCTGGAAACAGAAGGGTTTTTATTTTTTTAATTCTGGATTACTTTTTCTTCTGCTTTTGAAAACTGTGGGCTATAGGGGAATGAACCTGGCATAGACTTAAAACAAGAACAAGTTTCTTTATCTGAAAAGTTACAGTCCTTGATGCTTACAGGAAGGTCATTTTCAAACCCCACAGGAAAAATAGCATCACAGCCAGAAAGAGTGCATTAAGTGCCTTATTTGCCTGTAACAGAGACAGTTGTCCATTTATAATAGCTCTGAGGATCAAGTGAGTCTTTGATGTTGCAAGGACTTTCCTATAGATTTTGCAATTAGTGAGCTAGATGTTTAAAATAGTGGGTATCCACTATTTTAGCAATGAAAAATATTTAGCAATGTTAAATGATGCTTGGTACAGAATCAGGAGCTAGATGATAGCAGACCTGCAGACATGTGGTGAGGAATCATATGTCAGCTATGTAACTCTCCACAAACAACACTATTTTGGATCTACTGGATGGGGTAGAGGGAGGAGGAGGGGACTTAAGCCTGGACAGTTTGTGAATGCGTTGTCTGCCTGGTGGGCCAAAAGCAAGGCCTTCAGAGCAGATTGCTTGGTAAAGAATGCCAGCTTCCCATCACAAGAGTCCCCCTGGGCAATGCTGCTCTACCTCTCTTCGTTGCACACAGCTCCGCACCAGCCCTGTCTGACTTACTGCATCTCAACAGAGTTCTTCTAAAGAAAATTCCAAATATGAGAACTGCTTTAAGAAAATGCTGGTGAGGCTTTACAAAACTGTGTTTTATTCACAGCACACAACAGTAGAAAGCCCTGAGTGCTGGACAGAGAACATCTTTTTTAGCATAGGGTAGAAAGCAATCTATCGTGTCAATACCACTGACTGAGACCTGGCTGCCACTGTGATATGAATATCAGAGAGTAATAGTTGCAGGTTTATAAACATAAATTCATATTTTCCTACCATAAGCAGGAAGTAGCAGATCAGGTTCATGAAAGAAAACTGTACTTCACTGATATTCAAACTCCCACTGAACTTCTTCATTCACCAGGGTATTCTTTTAGGCATCTACAGTCACTCTAAAAATGCTAAGTATGGCAATCGATTCATTGCTTACTTTACAATCTGAAATACTGTTTAATCTTCCAGTGTAGGGATGTTACACACATAAATACGTGATAAATTAGGCAAAATTAAGTATCAACAACCTTCAGAAAAAATAAAGAGCCTTAATCAAGCATTTAGAAAAATTTGAAACCTTAAGAATGTTTGAAAACTAAGCAACGCTTTTCCTGCCTCTTTGCAGAAAAGCAAATGTTAAAAGCGGTCTGAGTCAAACTATTAAAAATGTGAATTCACATTAGGATCAAAGTTTGTAACTTGCCAAATACAGTGAGGAAGGCCTTGCATGCTGCATGTGAAAATTATCTTAGATTAGGACCAGGAAGATGTTTTGTTAAAAATCAATTCTATGTTATCAGTTTACATGACATCAGTTCACAGTAGCAGTGCAAATTTATTAAAACCAAGCAAAGACACAAAAATTAGTGTTTCCCAGCACCATGGAAATCTTAATCTCCTACTTGAACAGCAGAGGCACTTTTCTCTCCCCCTTCTTTTTGTGATTATTATAACATACCATTTTCCCATGGCCCAATGTTTGAAATGGCAACTTTATAATTATGCATAACCATGAATATTAACAAGACTATATAATTCTAGGTAAAATGTTTATTTCAAAATGTTATGTAGGTATTGATCAAATGGAATGCAATGTATTGCTAGAGGCACTATTCAAGCTTATGGCATGCATATTAGAATACTGTTCTGTGGTTTCTATAGATAAAATTGATGTAAGTAAATGATATAAGTTTATTTTATGACAGACTGGATTGAAAAATGAGCAGCAGATTTTTCTACCTAGGATTCTCTAGGCTTTCTTGTCTTTTTCTTAACTTTTTTCCCCCTCATGATTTGTCTCTCTCCCCATGACTTCAATCCTGCCATAAAGTGATTTTCTTCTGTTAATATTGAAACGGTCGTTTAGAAACCCAAGCCTGCTTTGAACACCAACTTCAGACAGAACTTCCATTATCATTAATGAACTCTCTGTTCAAACTGTAGGGGAAAATGAAATCCCAGATCCAAATTTTGCCCTTAGCTACTAAAACTCTACATCAGAGGAGAAATTTGGCCTTGCTTGCTCAAGAAACTGAAATCTGTCCTCCATCTCTCCACTAACATTAATGTCCATCATATGACAACCTATGTAAGATTAATGATTTTAGAATATAACCCTTTCCATGCCAAATGTATCTGTGGACTATACATAACTACATCTCCCAAAAATAGGGAAAAGAAACTGAAGATTCATGGAAGCAGATTGGCAGCAATATTAATTTTATCTTTGAATTACCTATGTTAAAAATGGTCTGTTTCAAGGGATGGGATCCCTTTAAACATGCTTTCATTTCTGGAATGAGTCCCTGTTTGGGTGCTTGGGCTGAGTGAAATGAGTGATTTCCTCAGGCTGATCTCTAGAGGAAAGGCACCCAGAGCACAGTGTCATGGTGGTATGGCACAGCTGAATGTTCAAACTCCCTCTAACCACCACAGAGATGGCATCCCCATCTCACATCTGACAGCAGACGTCTTTGAAACATACTGTCCCTTTATACCACATGACTTGTGACAAGTAAAAAACACCCAAAGATTTACACCTTTCCACAGACCTTAATAAGATAGTTTAGTGCTAACCTCCCCACAGAAAACCCAAACAACACTAACACAACTTTGTAAAATAAAAATAAAAGAGCTTTGGAATAATTATGCACCTTGTGATCTCAAAAACAATACTTAGCAACATATGGACATTGAGTTAAAAGGCTTCAGGTGTTTTGAAGGATATTCCCAAAGGACTGAAGCAAAGTCCTGTACCAGCCCACCCACTTTATAGGTTATCAGGCATCAAAACCAACGTGGACCCACCACATGACGCATAGATGGCAAAGCTTTGGGGGATTTATGCAGGTTCTTTCAAACGAGTGCTAATAAGACCTGCTGCCACACATTTGATATGTTCGACAAAGTTTACTGATACAGTTTTCCTATCCTTACAGCCTTGAAAACTGTCTCCCTTAGACACACAAGGTCAGCAGTCCAGATCTTTGAAAAAGAAAAAGAAGAGAAATAGCCCACAGCACTAACAGGTTTCTAAAATCCTGGAAAATTCTGCAACAACTCCATCATACCTTCATAGTCACATTTTAGGATGGGGTATTTCACAGCCTAGTAAACTACAAAAATTCCTTAATCCATTCTTGGATTTTCAGTGGGGCGACACTGATTTAGAATATAAGGTGATGGAAACTTCTGGTCTTGGTAATCTTGGAGACACCCTCAACAGTGAAGGTAGAAAGGTATGTGACTGAAGTACTTTTGTCCTTTTTTAAAATGCCATACATTTACATCCTCTAGCAAAAAGCACAGAAATTGCTTGGTGGACAGAATGAAGGTGAAGCTGCTGGATGTGTACCATAATGTCATTTATTCCCATGGCTTTGCAATTTAACATATGCTTCTGCAATTTATCACAAGAATAATATCAAAATCTAAATTATTTTTTGGGGTTGGAAATTTTGAGCACAAAAAAAAAAAAACCTTTAAAAAGACCCCAGAAAATTATTAACAGAGAATCTGGAAAACACAGAGGTTACCAGCAGAAGTCAGGGCACAACCTTGACTTTATAACCCCTTAATGCAGAACGCATTTATACAGCTGGTATTATGTACAATTCTAAGGTCAAAATAGGAGATTTTGGGTGCAAACTTCAACTAACTATGAGCTATGGAAGACACAATTGAAAGCCTACAAACTAAATGTGAATGTACTAAATCAGTATTGTATTAGATTTAATTTGAAAATAAAATAGCATCAGGAATTAAGTTAAAGGGTTATTGATACAAACAATATCTGAGGCATCTTGCAGTATAACAGTATATTGCTAAGCTACAGAAGGCAAAATTCTGCAATAGGTTTAGCAGCTAATGATTTAAACAGCCTAAAGATTTATCTTTGTAGAGTTTTCTGGTTTGTTTACTATCCCAAAGATCGGATTCTCCTGATAAACACTTATCTATTTTACATATAGAAAACATTTGTCCAATAGAAAAAAATTTGCATTTGGAAAAATTAAGGTACAAAATACCACAAAGATTGAAAATTTCTTGGGATTAAAAATGATTTCTGAGTATTTTTATGGTTAATGGATAATTAAACCTCCAAATATTACAATAGTAACAACTGTTCTCCACACACAGAAATGTAAGCATCACCTGTGAAGATATGAGCCAGCCATGAGTTAATAGTGTATAAAACAAGGGTACAAGGCACACATAATTGCATACTGCAGATTGTTGTTCCCCTTCTTTTAAAGTACCTGGCTTTGTTCAAAAACACAGACAAAGAATAAGGCTAGACAGACCAATATCTCATGTAACCCAAAGAAGAATTTGCAGGAGCAAACACAACATCTTCAGGATTTCAAAGCATGGCTAAAAGACATGAAAATACACACTCTTGGGTAGTAACCTTAAGTTTCAATAGGACTGAAAAAAAACCACCAGGCATGTGCTAAAACCAAAGTCCATGATCCTTTTTTGCCTTGTATGAAAAAAAAAATCTTTCTTTACATGCTTCCATTTCTTCCGGTTTCTTATCTCCTGTTCCCTCAATTTGCTGTATCTCCACCAGCTCCAGCCAAAAGGACTAAAGCGTGCCAGTGTCCAACACAGAAATCTTTGCAGGTCTATGCTATGGACACAGAGAAAGATTGTGCAGGTGGTCAGACAAGCACTTCTGCAATACTTTGAAAACAACATACACTAGGCTGTCATCAGGGTGCCAGTTGGGCTTAGTTTAAGAAATAGCTAAACCCCTGACATTCTATCAGCCTAATTTAGAATCAATCTTGCTTTCCATCGATGATAATAAACTTGTACAAACATGAGATTCATTTGTATATTTTAGCATTTTATTTCAGTCCTGGAATGTAAAACCTGACATTGGAATCAGTTTGATTTTTTTGGTTATTGAAGATATTAAGCACTACAAGAGCATTGAAATTTCGATCTGATTAGGATAAAAATTCCTCAGGATCAAAACACTTCTTTTTTTCCCCCTACAGTTTTACTAATTGTGAGCTACTTGACATTGCAGAGTTATTCCACAGCATGATAGCAAAATATGTGAAGTATTTTACTGTTAGAAATTATCAACTCATTCTATTTGTTTTTCATGTGTTTGAGGTTATTAAGAGAATAAAAAATTATAACTGATGTGCATAAGTTAAAAGGGTTAGTTCAACTACAGCTGGTAGGCTAAACCACTAAGCAATATTTTGTAGAGCAATAGATTTTTTTCTACTGAACATACATAAAAGAAATCATGAATATATAACTGATTTAAAAGCAGACTGAGGGGGTAATATCCCTTGAAAAATAGGGGAGCCATGGAAAAGGTGAATGTGGAATAGTTTGTGTTCAAAAAGACTGGATTATTCTAACCACTGGAAACCAGATAAAGTAGATGAGAGGGAGTGCTACCAAACATACTCATCAGAGACTTTGCTTTATGGGAAATGAACTGCCCTGGCTCACTGTTCCTGAGGAATTGTATTTCTTATAGCTGTAAATCAAATCCTGAAGAAAGAGGATGACATTTTCTAAGCAATAGCTGACGACAACGGTATCTTTCTTGTCAGAGCCAGGTTTTTGAATTCAGACCTCAATTAGGATTTCAAAATGAAAAAGCACATATTATATACCAATACCAATTGGTATGTACTTCTGACAGTGTTCTTGCAAACAATATATTAATTTTGAAATGATGGCATGTTATCATATATTTGCCCAAAAGTATATTCATGGTTGCCTTCAGGGGTCTCGACTTTCTTCCTTGCTACTTTCTTAATGACCTTCAATGAACAGTAATATCAAATACTTGGTGTTCAATGAAGACCATTAATTTTTTACAATTAAGTAGAAGACACATACTCCTGCTGCATTTGACATCCTCTCATTCCTAGCATGAAATGAACTTCTTAAAAAAGCTGTTACACACTTCTGAATTCTAACAGTGTCAAAAAAAGGGAAGCACACATGAACAGCATTGTACTCCTGAGAGCAGCAATGGCCCTTGTTGTGTTCTATAGAGAGTGCTAAGACCTGATACAACAGTAATTTCATTGATCTGCATGATTTCTGGTGTTGATTTGACATCAGATGTATCCTGCTAGCTTTAAGATCAGGTATTTTTGTCACTGATGTCATAAGAACAAGGCCAGTTCTATTCATGCAGGGATTCATGGCTTGGTGAAAGTGTTTGAACTGCCCTATGCCTGACACACACTTCAGTCCTGCAATGCTTTTATGCAGTGGTGAGTAAATAGAGAGGATCCTGTCACCTTCCCCATTCTTACAAGTGGTAAAGTAGAACTGGGCCATGAGGGGGTCTTTCTAGGCTGTTAGTTCTATACGCATAACTATGAAACACAAAACATTCAATTACAACTCTTTCATGGCACGTAATCCAATGAAGAGCTCTGTCACAGAATGAGGATTAGAGACTGTATCTGTGCCAGGGTACAGCCAGACCTATAATTTTTGAGCGTTTGGATTGAAACAAAAGTTGTTGCAGCTTGGCCAGTTTCTGTGCATTAGCTGAGCCAACAGCTGGGTCATGATACTGGATGTGCACAGGCTGTTAGACTAGAGAACATTTTAATTATGATCTCTGTGAGAGAGACTTGATTTGTGCAATGATTCTACCAGCAATTTGTTCAACAACCATTGTGAAGATGAACAGATAAGAAGATTCCCAAACTCCTGAAGCCATGAACCATTTCAAAACAGGAAAGAGCCTAATAAGGTAGAATTGTAACACCAAAAAATTGGCTGAGAGATTTGTGAAAAAGCATGATCATTCAAAGTTTGAATGAAACAGAAGAGAAACAATTGCCATAAACTTTTTTTTTCCGTTTGGAAAAAAATTATGTTTCCATAGCGTATGTTATCATGCCATGTATTATGGTGTTGCTATAAATGCAGGCAGAGTATGAATGTTGTTTTATTAATTCAAAAGGGATTCAAGGCATAACTTACATAAATCTCTTAATAGAAATTTTGAACTTAATGGAATTTTTGCTATTTACTACACTGGGCTCAGAATTTTAGTCCACAAAATTGCTTTTTTAGGGCATAACGCCAACGTCCATTGAAGCCAATGAAAGTTTTTCCAGTGACCATAACTGACCTTTCATTAGGGCAGTAGCTCCTTTACAAAAGCCTGTTGTCACTGCAATAGTCTTGCAGACCTTCTTCACAATTGTACTTGTTATGGTTGCATTCCTGAAACTGCTTTTGTCTTCTTTTATCTGAGACAGAGTTAACAAGGCCTGCTTTTCTAAGTTTCTAATGGGCTGCTATGATCTGAAGCCATCAATAGCCCTCTTCATTTTTTTTCTTGTGTGATTTTGTGCAATGTTTTTTTCTTTGCTTGTTTTTCTCTTTGATATTTTTGAATATCTTGGATGAGAGGGCAGGGTATAGTGGTCTTACTTTTCCCTTATGATATGTTGTCAGTAAACAGGCAGAATAGCAGTTTTACTTATGTTTCTTTTACCCTTAAATTTACAATTGCAATTTGGATTTCTTCTTTTTTTAATCATTACAAATTATTTTATCTCCTGTAAAAATAAACCAAGATTTTTGGCTGCATTCTCCATCAAACACAACCTTTTCAGTTTGCTACTTTCTCAAGTCATGTTTCTTTGTTTTCTCACCAGTGTTTTCTATCCATTACTTTAGCTTCCAAGTCCACTTCAAAATATTGCACAAATCTGCTTTTTTTTTGATTGTTGTTGGTTTATTTATTTTTTTCTCCATTGTGATCTCAAGCAGTAATTTCCTATGTTGTACTGGTAAATATCCCGTTCTCTCTGTTTTGGGGAACTAGTTCTGCTGGGTTCCACCTTCCACAGCCAGTGTTTGCCAGCTCATGAATTCTAGCTCTAATTCTAGTTTTACTAAACCAGGAAGATTTTCTCTTTCTGGTTTGGTTTGAATTTGATTTTATAGGATTGGCAAGTTGCTATGAAGTAATTTGGGGTTCTACAATTTTTTTCTCTTGGTTTCTGTACAATTTTTATTGTCAACTGCTAGAAGTTGAACATCTCTCTGGGCAAAGACATGAACCATGTTGGCTTCTGCAGAACTTATGTACTTCCCCAGTTATTCCCAAGACTAATTTAAACTTGAAGGTCTTTCATAAAGAGCATGAGTTTGAACACAAAAAGACAAAGGCAAAGGCCTGTATCTGGGATGGATGGATCCCTGCTATGTTACAGGACTGGGACTGACTGGCTGGGTTGCTGCTGTGTGACAAGGGACCTGGGGGTCCTGCTGGACACGATGCTAAGCATGAATCAGCAGGGCTGTACTGGAAAGTGTACAGCCAGCACAGCACAGAAAGTCCTTATCCCCCTTCACCCATCACTCTTTAAACTGCATCTGGAATCTAATTTTAGGCTCCTACCATAGGAAATATATTGATAAACTTCAGTGAGCTGAGAAGAGGTCTGTCAAGACCCCCAGGGGCTGGCGTATTTGCTCTGTGAGGAAAGGCTGTGGAACCAGGCTTGTTTAGCCTGAGATGAGGCGACTTCAGGGGAACCTAGCAGCAAATCTGCAAGCAGGGTACTGCAAAGATGGAGCCACGAGCTGCACCATTAAAATGCTGAAATTCCAACTGGATAGGAGGGAAAAAACCACCCCCAAAATCACAGTGAGGATAACTGACACTTATTAAGATAATTGGAACAGGTTACTCAGAGAAATTGTTGAGAATCTGAAGTTTTTCAACATCAACTACACAAAGTGCTAAAAAGTTTGCTTCGAATCAGTATTGATCTTGGGTTTTTTTCTGGTTTTTTTTTTTTTTTTTGAGTATTAGGTGGAACTAGATGATATCCCAGAGTTCCTTCCAACCTAAATGATTCTATGAGCATCTTGTTCCTATAAGGCAAGAACACAAATATACATAAAAGATGTAACTAGCCCTGTCTGTTGAAAAAAAACAACTAGCCTGGCAAGAATAATTATGCTATAGCCACTTGGCTATGGCCAAGTTTGGGAGCCCTGCTATGCTGGATGTTGAAAGTGGGAGAAATCTCTGTGTTTGTAAAGTTTGCAATCCAATCAGGTAAACTGACATACAGTGAGAGCAGGAATACAGTAAGTTGATTTTCTTGAAGTCATTCCTGTCTTTAGGGTCTCCTGAGTCCTAGTCCAGTGCTTATATACTCGACCATACTACAGTCATACTCTCTGCATAGATCTTGAAATTTTCTGAAGATAAATGTTTCATAAAACATATCCTATTTGAGAGAGAAGTGGTCATGTAGAAGATTAAGGTCTTTTTCAAATGGGATGTTCATCTATGCCAGGTGGTATGGGAAATCGGAGTCATAAATATCTTTTATTTCCTTGGTCAGATAGTGCAGTGAAAGTGCAACTTGTCATTTTTGACTTTCAGTTTCAAGAGTACCAAGAATTTGAGTTTCTGAATTTGTTCCTTCGTTTCTCAGCAACTGACATATTCACCTGGTTATTAAATGCTTAAAATTTAAATGACACAAAATTATTTTATTTATCCCTTTGGATAGTTGATTTTTTTTTTTTCTGCAGAAACATATCTGTCTTGATTTTATGCCAAACACGTTTTACATTCTAGAAACTTTTGTAATCTTTACACAGCCTAGTACTGCTGTTGGCTGCCATATGTTGTTATAGAAGCTGTCCCTATTCTCCTGCTTTCCGGTCAGTTATACTCGTATTTTCCCTTGCACATCATGCACGGTAATTTGGGATGGAACATTTTTTTCTGCTTTCTATTGTAGTCATATGGTTTTGTAAAATCTAATTAAATGTGGCTGCATTTGGGCTGCTGCCCTTTTATTAGGAAATGTTAGTAGGACATGATGCAGGGTGAGCAGAGTTATTCAAATCTGTGACTCTGAATTTAAGAAGCAGTTTGCAGATCATCTTCTGGATTAAGAAAAACACCAAAGTCAATCATAAATGCAGTCAGTCACTGAAACTTCCAAAGAATTATCTGGCTTCACTGCAGGCACAGATAAATTAGAGATTATGGGCCTAAGTCTTTTTTCGCACAAGGGTAAATCAGGAGCCCCATCACTGAAGTCAACAGATCTCAACAAGAAAAGAATTAGGCCCTATGGCTTTTAGTAAGAGGAATACAAAGAGTTTAATTACAAGGAATCATGCTGAACCTCCCTTCCCCCATACACAGACACTGCACATGTTCTCTGGTAAGGTTCGTCTCTTGCAGCATTTTTGTACTTCTGTTATCCCTATCCCAGTCAGATACTCGCAGTGAGCATACAACAGGGGCTTAGATGCTGTAAGGATGGGGCCACTTAGATATTAACACATGGAGTGGTGAAAGCACTAGTAGAGCTGTATCTCAGTTCTGTATGAAGAAACCTGGTGAAATCCCAATTATGCTGCAGTTTTTTGTCCTCTGTGTTATGATTCTGAAAAACCCAAAATCCTCAAAGAGGAGGAGTTCCTATTCTGTGCCAGGGAGGGAGTTTCTCATGTAAGCAATGCCTCTTTAAGGATTAAAATAATGCATAGCACATGTAAATTAACAGTTGCTGGAAATTCAAGTAATACAAATATAATGCTTTATTTCCACATATTTAAATGGTCTTATATGTCTATAAAAAGACTGGAAAATAAATCACACAAAGAATTACATTTAAACCATCCTCTGTGAAAACCTCTGACCAAAAAAAAAAGCAGGTGTAAGATGAAGATCCCAGTTGTGGAACATAAATAATAGTTTAGGAGCAATCAGCTGTTGTACCAGATAATTTGACAAAAATGGAAGTACTTACAGTCTAAGTGACTATGTCTAATGCCTTCCACATCTTCAGCATGAATGAAGTGGTAACATCTCTTTCCTACAATATCTACAGGGGTCAGATCCATGTAATCACTAATCCTAAAAAGGAAAAAGAACATAAAGCCTATAATTCAAGAAAGAAAAGAACAAAAGAATTGTCAAATGACTCAGAAAGTTAAATCTGCTAAAAAGTTTTTTCAGCATTATATCATTTGAATGGAATATCTGTACAAATGAGACAAGGCCTTAGAGGAAAAAAAAAGAAAAAAAATCTTTTAAAAGAAACCTAGAAATTATTTTATCTATTTAACTAAGTGGAAAATTAAATTCTAGTGCATATTCTCCATATAGCATAACACCAGAACAATGTAATTCCATGAAATTGTAAAGCATTAGTGACAATCCAAAATCCTCATTAAAAGACTAAGATGATTCAAGGTTACATAATAAAGTAGAAACATGTTATGTGTATACCAAATGATTAGAGACACATTTCATTTCAACAGATTGGTCTTCTATTGGGTATATTCATGAAAAAGCTCTTCAACCATTTCTTGGCACCAAGTCCAAACTCATATTTCAAGGGATATAATTTAAATGCTGAGACACACAGATGCCTCAGGGTGTTATCTTTTTTAGTCTAATTCATTTGGGAGCTCAGCTTTCACTCTGGGTCCTTTCAACTGGGACTTTGTTGTTTATTGCACATAGAAACTTTAAAATCTATTCTGCAGACCTTTGTGTGTGTGTGTCTCTGTGTGTGTCTGTGCACTTGTGTCTGTGTGTGTGTGTAAACTCACATTGTGGAGAGTCAAGGGGTCAACCTCCCTAAACACAGTACAGACATTTAAAAGAAAATTGGAAAATGCCCCACTCAAGCAAGAGTTTGAAACTATGTCTGTTTTCTAGACATAGGATACTTTTTTTAGGGTTTGAAATAATCTGCAATGATTGTGGTACATTCTATGATAAAATCAGGTAGAGGAAATCCCACCCTGCCAGCCTAGTAGAAAGGGGCAATCTCTAGGCAGGCCACTACCCTGTGGTCCTATAAAACATATGCATAGGCTTGTGTTTGAGCAGATCAATGGTTCCACTGACTTACAGGACTGAAATTTAAAGGTAGGTATATGGTACAGTGTTTTGTTGAATTTGCTGAAATTACTCACACGTTCGTAGGCTTGAGGTTTGCTACACAAGCCTGCTTCTGCACATCTGAAGGATCTACTGACAACCACTGTCAGGGCCAACAAGTCAAACCTCTGCCATGTGCTCATTTCTTTTTGGGCACATACTAGCAGATGTGGTATCACAGTCCACATTAAACTAGCTATTGTCTCTTTCCAAATGGTCTTCAATCCTCAACAGCTGAAAACACACAGACTGATCATGCACTCTAGCATCAGTCTCTCATTTTGCTTTTAGTTATTTATCACCATCTGAGATGATTTTTCCTCTGCAGGTGCTTTT
This sequence comes from Melospiza melodia melodia, assembly GCF_035770615.1. Taxonomy (NCBI): domain Eukaryota; kingdom Metazoa; phylum Chordata; class Aves; order Passeriformes; family Passerellidae; genus Melospiza; species Melospiza melodia. The sequence continues at coordinate 25,986,039 of NC_086199.1, forward strand.
CTCACTCCACTGACTAATAAAGAAATCCCAGATTATCTGAGATGGTGAATCTTAGAAGACACAAATCCTACATTTGCAAAATAGACACAGATTAACACACCGCATTTTAGGCAACAAAATTTTACGTCCATATTTCACACTCTCAAATAAAAATATGAATTTTTTGAAATAGCCAGTATACTAGCTAACAGATCTTGCCTCAGAGGGAAGCTAATGTCTGGCTAGTTTGTGCACTGAGTCCAGGATTATGAAGGAGATCTCTTCATTCTGAGGAAAGTAACAAGATGCACCCAAAGACTTGAGTAATGTCATTCCTGCTCACTGCTGTTTCAAGCAGGCAACCACTTGGAAAAGTAGGAGTACTATTGATCTCACCCCTGCTGATCCAATGGTCCACTGTGAGCATTCATTTCAGTTAAGTGGCATGGCTTCTGCTCCACACTCCCTGCAGCTGCCAGTAACTCCCCATTGCTCCATAAATAGTGCTTACAGCTTGCCCAGCATGGATCCATTTTTCTCTGTTTTCATCAATGTTGTGCTTGCTTTACTGTGGCACCGCAAAGAATTTCGTAGCTGCCCGCAAGTGCCAGGAGTCAAGCTCATATATTCAGGGTGGGATACTTATCTCCTTTTCTATAATCCCAGAAGAGAGATCCCAATGTCCCTGACTCAGAGAACAGCCTTGGCAAACACCCAGATAATTAATCTGACAGCTTTAATCAGCTGTTCTGTTAATTCCTTCCCATCTTCTGTTTTTTTTTTTTTTTTTTTTTTTTTTGGTCATTTATGCAGTTTTTACAGTCATATTCTGCACTGTAGCTGCTGTGAAATCCAAGTCCTGTCAGTCTTATTTCATTTTAGATGAGTGGAAATCCTGCTGCATCAGTGAGACCACATTCACCTCCCAGCACTGGCAGAAGTATTTCTACTATTTGAAACTAGCTTTATAAAATATTTTAAACAGATTTTTAACAATGACACAGGGGCTTAAAGTGGAATTATTGTAGTATGCATTCAAGTACCACTATATGCATTCTGCATTACCACGAGACAAAATCCATAACAAATAAGGAAAAGTTGCTTTATAATGCTGCCTTCAGCTAAAAAATTGAAAAACATTAATAAACTCAAGACTTTCTTGCTGTCTTCCCACAGTTTACCATGTTTTATCAGCCCTTCCTGTGCGATTACCAATCATTGCACTTCACCTGATGAATTTTACAGTTTTTAGTGATGTCTTTCTCAGGCATTTGGAAGTTTTATTGCTACATGAATATAAAGGGATGGTTTGAGAAAAATGTTTAATTAAAAAAACCCCACATATACAATTCAGGGCTCATAAAAATGCCAAACTCACAGCAGAGAAAGCATAAGTCATCCTAATTTGGCCTAAAAGTTCATATCATTCTTGACCTGATGGAACAGTTCATTTTTCACATCTATTTGATTCCTGGCTTTTTTTATGGAGGTTGCCAATAAAGGCAGCAGTAAGTGCAGGTGATTTTGTTAAAAGGGAATTTGTTCATTAGGAGCTGGATAGATACCAGCAACTCACTTCACAGAGGCCTTTGAAAAACTCTGCAGTGGTAGCAGCTTTCCATTACTACCTAGGTAGGTCACAGTGAAATCAAAGACTTAGGGAAAAGTTTTGTTCTAGATCCTATTCCTAACCCCCAAAGCTCTTTTGCCAGCATCTGGATAGTCACTGGCTGGATTCTCAGGCAAAAAGCCCAAACTTTAATGCCATTGTCCACTTTTTCTGTGACTTTGTGCAAACCACTTTCCATGAAGCAGTCTTTCCAAGCTTAAAAACACGAATAATATATTGACTTTTAGACAACGATCTGGAAGTGTAGATGAAGTCTTCTCTCTAATAGCCATGTAGTATTTTAAAAAGTATTCCAGCAGTGCAGCAATGCGGCAGCAAAGACAACCTCATAATTGAAATCCAATATTATTTTAAGTTGTTTAAGATCCTGATTCAACAAAACAGTTGAGTTTATCCTTTTTAATAAAAGTTTATATTGATGTGCTATCCTGATCACAGGCATTCCACTATTATTGAGCAATTATGATTTTTCATATCAGAGAGCTTCCAGCCATCGTTGCTGTCACAAGAAAAGCTTGCAGTAGCCACCTTGTTTCTTCCACTTTTTGATGATGTCCCCTTCACAAAATTTATTTTGGCTGCATTACCTTCCTTCTTCCTTTCCAACCTTTTCCCCATACCTTGGACTTCCATCAAAGGACCCAGACTTACTACATGTAATTTCCTTCTCAGATATTTTCACTCTGAATACCTATTCCCTGGATTATATTTTGATTTTTCAAAATCAGGACTCTGAGGTCTTAATGGTTTTGATCAGCCCCTCTGCTTCCCAGCTCTCCCCCCACTCCAGGCACAGCCCAGGCCCCCATGGCAGTCAGTGCCCAGCTCCCCACAGCCCTGCCTGGCCATCGGCCCTCCTGACCCGACCCCTTTCCACTGCCTGTCCTCAGGAGATGCCCAATGCCAGGGGCTGGAGCTGCCCCTGTGCCCCCAGCTCCCCTCTGGGGTGGTGGATGGGCCCTGGCTGCCATGTCCTGCCCTCACAGGTAGCCATGCAGAGCACCCAGCGCCACGGGCACCCAGCCCCCAGGGAGCAGGAGCTGAATTTAAATCCTCTCTTTCCCCTTCCCAGATCACTCACCACTATCACACAGAACACAGCCTCCCCCAACCAACTCTTCATCACCTGTTCCCATTTCACTGCTGCCTTTCCCAGTATGCCCTTAACCAATTTTATTCTACAGTTTTCCCACCTCTAACTGCAACAGATCCCACCTCTCTAGCCTACTATCTAGGCCATCTGTGCTTCCGTTCCGTTAAACACCGAGCATGATAGCTGTAATCTGCAAATTAGTTCAAAAATGGAAAACTTTAAAACTTCAGACCGAAAAACTTGTGGAGGAGAGGATGGAGGAGCATAAGGACAGGCATACAGGTCAGACCAACGTCTGTCTAGTCCCAAATCTTGCCTGTGAGAGGGACGGTGAAAGACTGTAAAAAGCGGAGAAAACTCAGAGGAATATTTCCTGGTGTATCTTCCCTTATTCTAGAAGACATCCTGCAAATTGCAGTTTTAAATTTACCTTTATCTTTTTCAGAATGTAATGAAAATGAAGGTAGCAATGATGAGAGTGAATTCAGTGTTCTCCTACAACACCAAGATGACATTGCAAAAGTCAAAAACTTCAAAACTTCTTGCCAAGCCCATGGAACAAAGAAGTAAAGGATCTAAAAGCCGTACCTATTTTCACAGTAAATGATATTGAGGTCCATATTCACACGAGTGACAAACATGTGGCAGTCAATCCTGACTTCATTAATTGTAGGAGGTGGCAAAGCATGAGCAACAACAACAAGTCCCATGATTTGGCTGGGCACTGTCCGTCCGTGTGACAGTGACACTCTCAGACGTAACCGGCCTGTTATATGAATCACCTGGAAAACAAAACCAATAAAAAATACCAGTGAATTCTGACTGCAGCTGTGACATCAGTTTCTTTTAAAGGATAATTTTACTGTTCCCCACAGAACACTTAACACTGCCTAAAATTGTACCAAGTAACTGCCAGTATCATTGTTAAGCTTATTAATATTGGCTGTCAACATGCCCTATATGTCCTCATGGCAAAAAGAACATAACAGGAAAATGCTTCACATTCACCAAATAAAAACATAACAACCCAACAACCTGTGGTGTGTTGATTTTTGCTGTGGTGTTTGTTACACAAAGAAAGAAGACAACAACAATGAAATAGAAATTCAACAAAAAAGAGAGTCAGATAAAACTGAAATAATGAAGCTGAAAATTAATAAAGTAACCATTTTATAGTATTTGGAAATCGAATATGACATAAGAAAGACCAGCAGTTTTGAAACATAATGGATTTCATTGAGTTGATAGTCACCTACACCATGGAAACACTGTTCACTGCCTTGAATTTCTTCTTTGTGGCTGGCAAATTGAGAAGCAACTGCCTACAGGTGATCTGTGAGCTCAGGCGCAGGATGCACGGTCTTTCTGCATCCGCATTAAAACTTTTAAAGAGTTGGTAGATGTGTAATGCCTTTGCCTAGTGCACCAAGCATGCATGGAGAGCTCTGGGGGTGGTGGTTTTCTTCCATATGCACAAGATAGTACCAGAAGATGCTCAGATGCAATAGCATCCATAAGAACTGCATCCCCCTTCTAAGAGCGCTGCCTGAAATAGAAAACTGAATCTCTGGGAAAAGAATTATTCACCACTTCCAGTTTCACTCCTTCAGGAGTTCTGTGTATAAATAAAGGGGTTGTTTTATCCAGTAAAATAATATAAATACAGAATATTGAAATGAAAATCAAACTGCAGTTCCTGTACTCATGGATAAGAGATGCACAGGAATTGGCAGTTGCTGGCTGCCACAGATTTTCATCCTCAGAATGCAGTATATCATCATCATCAAGGGAACACTTCCAGGAGATGAGGGCCCCTTTTCTGTCATCCCAGACTCCCTACCCAGAGGTCAACAGAGAAGTTAGTTGATTCCTGGGTCACAGGAGGAGGTGACAAAAATGTGGTAATAATTGTACTGATACTCATCTCACAAAGATAGAAGACAAGCCCTTTACTTCTGATCTGAGATTGATAGTAGAAAGTGAGAGAGAAGAAAATTTGCCATTTTTAAGATTGCAAATCACAAAGTGCATCCAAATTAAAATCCAATTAATGCTAGCAAATCTGTGATGTAAGACTTGAAATTTGTTTCTTTTTTTTTTTTGACCTAATCATTGAAACATCTCCTCTCACCACTATTTCACATTTTGAGCCTAGCCAGTGTGGTGAATCTGAATGAGGAAAGTGATTAGCTGCTGTGTATGGCCATTTCAGTTACAGGTTTCTGACCACCCATGTTTAAAGTAACTATTGCCTAAACTCACACTTAATGCACCTTTCAAGGGCAAACTACTCTATGAATATCTGAAAAAGTTCCTAAAGGCAAAGATGCAAAAACAGCATTTCAAACCCACTTTAATTATTTCTTTTTCTTAAAACCTCATTAACTAATAAGAAATAGCTAAAAGAAATAGGATTAACTTCACAGGAGGGGCAGTAATAGTATATTTTGCTCCTTCGAGCTAGGCTTGCATATACATCTTTTTATCATTATCTGTCTCTTTATCATGCAGTTTCAGCTTACTGCAAAACTCAAATCTGTAAATGCTTGGAAAAATGCTGATGGATAACTGGTAAAAATGTGAAAATTTATCTTATCCTGAACGTGCTATGCAAAAGTATCATTTTTCTGCTGTTTTTTTTTTTTGTAAGAGTCCTTATGCTAATATGTTTGAAGTTGGCATGAACACTTCGGGGAATTTTTAAGCTATATCATATATATATATCTCTTTGTATTTTTCTAAACCTTCATGTCATTTGCAGCTAAATATCAAAATGATTTGTTTTTGAACAACTGTCTATTCAGGCAGTACCTCACTTTTTTTCTGATACTTCATCTGAAATACACTTCAGATGTAGTATTGCCCAAGAGACAGTTCCAAACCTACTAGGACCACCATATATTAATATTGTTGAATTTCAAGAGAATTTGCTTCCATATTCAAATTATTTAGCATGTTCCTAATTCCACCATGGATCAAAACATGTGCATAATTCCCATATGAAGTAAAATTTTAGGGGTCAGCACTCAATTTCATTCTGATTCTCTGCACTGGGAAAGGTACAGCAAACTACCCACCAGTTCCAGTGCCTGTGTGCCTCTAAAGGATCTGTATTTCCATGCCTGAAATCCCCTTCTATGACAACATTAGTCAAATTGGTAGTAAAAAACAATTCTAACTGTCATGACCTTGTCTATATTGTGAGTATTGCCACTTTTAACACTGGTTCATTTGAACTGGGATTAGGGGTGATAGGAATTATAGGGTCAATTATCTCCTGTAGCTAAAATTAATCTCTTTATAATTCAATCCCACAGTGCTAGTCTATCACATCCTAAAGCAGTATTATGACTTTAATGAAGCTAAATTGCAACAATAAACTATTTTATGAAGGACAATACTTGCCTCCAGATGTAAATATATAGTAAGAATTTGCTAGGAATTTCCTGAAAATAAAAAGTTAACACAGCTCTTCTGTGCAGTTACCTTTTATAAATGCTTCCTTCTGAAAAGTTAGTCCTAATCAATCTTTAAACTCTATCTTCTTTCTACTAAAGCCATATGAATAGACAGGCACATTTAGATGTCACAGCAAGAGAAGACAGTGATACTGTGTTCTGTCTATTTCAAAAAGGTGGGTGAATACTATACTCCTGATCACAGGGTCATAACAAACTTTGTATGTCAAGAGCTGTACAGATTTCCCCATGATTTCTTCATCCACCTTCAGAATTAAATTAATGACTAGACTCCTTTTTTATGTTGCTGGGAGCTGGACTGGGTTCACTCTCCAGAAATTTCTTGCTTACAAACTGTTTATTAGTAGGTGTAACTGTGATTTTATGATTCATACTACAGAAGCCCAGGTAAGTCTCATGGTTGAAATAAGCCATGTGACCTGATCAAGACCAGAATTTTGCTTATTCTGATCTATATTATTGCTTGTAGTACAACCTTGGATAGGCAGGTGGGTGAAGAAAAAGCATTTTGCAAGACCAAAACTTTTAACACTGAGAAATTAAAATAACACATATACTGTAAAGACGTAATGCTGAAGCAAAACAAAAACTGTAAAAATTGTATGAACTGCTTAATTGCTTTGTTTAAAGCAAAAAACCTAAATCAACTTTGCCTAACACACTAATATTGGGAAAAAATTATTTGGCTTTTATTTTTAGCTGATTAGAAAACGGATTTGCAAAATATTGTAAGTACATGTAAACACATGAGTTTATGAGTGTGGGAGTGTTAACAAGCCACACTGGTTGGACAAATATATATTTCTTTTCCCTGCCATATGCTCTCTTTAGTCATCTGTTAGTGATATGCTCTTAGATGTGCTCTACTAATGTCTACTCATTATAAACAAGCACATCACAAAGACCTTGATAAAACCTTCCCTCTGTCAATACTTAGGGAAAGTAAAGCCCAGCAATAGAAAAACACATCTGGAACTTGCTCATCATCCTTTAAAGCTAAATCTCACCTCTGAAGATGGAAATACTTTCTTTGTCAAAAGATATCTTTAAATATTACATCTATTTTTTCACATACATGTGATGTCAGAGTAAGGACATGCATTACCAGAGGCTATAAAAACCTGCAAGCATGAAAAATCTGTGAATTTTACCTTTCAAATGTCTCTGTGTGCTTCAAAACAAACTTAATTTTGAAACAAATTTCTAAACTACTTCTTTTGTTCTCTGTGTAAATGATTATGCCAATTTATTGTGTGTCTGAAACCACAGCACCAGCAGAAGCTGTCCCTCCAGCTCATTTAATGAGACATTAAATTTGAAGTCTTAAAATTATTGTGTAGAATAATTTTTTTAGAAAACAATCACATATGAAAACATCCAAATGTATTTAGTGTGTGCACCTAGGTATTTAGCTATTTTATAAACAATTCACACACACATTTAGTCCCCTTTTACAGAAATAACTGTTTCTGAAGCATATATATATGTATATATTTGTTTTGGTCTCAAATATGTTAGATTATACTTCCAAAATCAACATCTAAATCTTTAAAACACAACCAATTTAAACTGATGAAATTGGCCAAAGAAATATCTTACAAACTATACCCACAGCCTCTCATTTTTCCTGCAAAGAGTTGTGTGTTCCTTCACTCACTGATACACTTCCATGCATCTCAAAACCTGTCTGTGACACCAGTGAGACAAATGTTTTTACACTCTGCAAGGTGATGAGTTCCTACATGGTTTCAGGTGATTTCTAAAGTAAGAGTGAATATTTGGAAGCAGAATTTCCTCTGGACTATGAGGAAAACAGAGCCCCGTGTCGCATTGGGAGTTTATACAATGGCATCTGAAAGTTTTTCCTTTTCTGACATAAAAATACAACCATTCAGTATAGGTTTCTTTATTTACCACACTTCTCTTCCTTCCTGCTCATGTCACACTGCAATCAATACAACATTTCTACTTGCTTATGTTTTCTCATGGTCAGAAATTGTTTGTTTCTGTGGTTCCACAGCCCCTTCCTCAATTGAGATAAAAGCCTGCTCTCCCAGTCTTCATGAAAGCTTTGGGAGAAGACATCATTGGCTTATATTTATCATTCAGCAGTAGCTGGGAAATGAGAGGTCCAGTAAGGCTTTGAGTCTGCAGGTCCTGTAATACTTCATCATCCCCTTCTCAGACTTACTGCATTTCTACAACCCCTACAGTATTACTAACAGGAGATCCCATGGAGCATGACATTTGGGTGTTGAAAAGGAATGAGCCACTACAACTGTAATATGTTGGATCACCCCACATGTGCAGCAAGTCTGAGATGTCCCAAATGCATCCAACTTGCTGTACACAGGCCAATCAAGTCTCTATTGTGTATACTTAGCTTAAGACACAGAGGACACATTGGGCTTGCCATGTGCACTTTACATGATGGGTTTCATCCATTGTGTCAAGTAAAGTTTGTAGATGTATGTTCCTGCTGAATCAATGCTAGACTTGCTATCTCTTTTAATCTATGAAATAACCATTTTATCATTTTCCCTTGTTAACATCAGCCATCTCCAACCTCCTAAGCATCATCTATCTTTTCTCTTGGACAACGTAACCAAATAACCTGTCTACTTACAGTAATTGTTCTTAACACTTACTTGATTCAAAAATTTGTTACTTCAGTTTTAGCCTCGAGAAAAGGCTTGTATGCTGAAAACCCTGTATATCTGGGGTCTTTTTTTCAACTACAGTAGTCCATTTAATAAAGAGCATTGTGTCTACAACCTTGTCCTATTATATCAAGTCTGCACCAGAACTAAGAAAAGTAGTACTTAGTGCAGCTGTCACTGTTACATTCAGAACCACGGTGGATGAAAATAAGACAAGGCAATATAGTCTATGACTCCTGAGAAACAGCTTTGCAGTCAGTCTTGATTGAGTTAGGCAATGAATGCCATGTGAAACCTCTGTTCAGAGCTGCGGTCTTGAGCACCCATTCAAAGAATACGAGTTGGATTTCAAGGAGGGGAACATTATTCCTAACACATACATAGTTTCAAGGTCAATAGCCTCTTTCCCATCTACAAGTACGTTTTAAATCCCTTCAAATACACCTGCAAAAGACAGTCTGAAAATGGAAATGGTATTTACATTTAAACAGCATGTTTGGTCTCAGGACATATTTTATTGCTAAAAAGTCAATACTAGCTTTTGGAGACACTTTAGGCTTTTCCCATCTTTCCTCTGTTATCACTCTCTCAAATAATAAGATTCAAATCCTATTCTACTGCTTAAAATAGTCACAGGCAGAATTCAGGCTAATCCTGAGGGTATAAAAAAAAGTATCCTTATGAGACCTCAAACTTATTGGTGCTTAAAGACAAGAATCATGTGAGAAACAACCCAGTGTGGTAGGCTCAGTTCAAAGCACTTGCTGAATCCCTAAAATGACCTGAATAGAATATTATTGATTGCATATGGGGAATCTTGAGATCAGCAGCAAGCACAATAACCACAGTCACTGTCATTCACTTTCATTTCAAGTACACTACAGAGAACAGATCTCTTCTGTGCTAAAGTCACTGTTTTGAGCACACATAAAACAAAGTCCTTGTTTCTCAACCTCAGCATGCAGAAGGTTTATCTCCCACTTACCTCTGTCTGGATAATGAACTAAAGAGAAGGTAATGGGGACAGCTTTCTAACGCTCCAAAAAAGAGCAAAGGTAAAACAAGAACATGAGATTGCCCAAGTTACACTGGTTAGGATAAGGCTATCTTAAGAATACTCTGTGAGAATAATGGAAGACTGTTGTGTGATAAACAACTCCTAAAGCTGTCATCCAAAGAACAAAACAAAAGCATTTTCAAAAGTGCACAAATGTTTTTCAAGAGTTATCAAATCTTAACAGACTGGGAAATGATCAGAGGTTCCTCCAGTATTTATGGATCCTTTAGATTAACATTATTAGATCCTACATTTATGGCTTTTTCATTCAGCTATATGACACATGCACCTTTTTTTATTTGGGATACTAGACAAGCAGTTACTCTTCAGCACACAGTAGAGTGTTCTGGGCTGTATATGGGCACATGTCTGTCAGTACTGCCATGATGGCTGTCATGTCAGAATTCTGAGGTCCAGTCTTGCACTGGTGTACATTGCAGTAGTAGAAGTTGCACGATCAAGTCTGTCCTTTCAAAAGCACATTTATATATATTGTAAAATGTGTTAATGATAGGACATCCTTTCCTGTGTTGTGATTTTTCATTAATTACAATGGATTAGCAAGCTGCTTTTCCCTAAGCAAAAGATGTTGAAGAGCTGACACTCCTGAAATCAGCTTTATAATATAAACTCAAGAAATATTGTGTTGAGTTAATAAATATATTTTTTCAGTTCAGCACATTATAATTTTTCAGTTATTTTGCCTTATGTCACTGCAAAGGTTTCTATTTTCATATTATGCTCCTGCAATAAGAACTCCAAATTTTCCACTTTTAAACAGCATCCTTTAAATATATGCAGTATTATTAATTTAAATTATTAGGTTTAATTTTAATACCTTTGAACATTTAATAGATATCTTATTAAAAACTCTATCAACACTGTATTGTCTTTTCATAATGGAAAGCTTAAAAGCATTTGAAGATCAACATTAAAAAAATGGAAAAAAAAAAATCTAAATGAAATCAACACACAGCAACCTGAAAAAGTAGCCATAAAAATTGGGTTTATAACTGAATACTTTTTGAAGTAATTGGCACAAAGACTGTTCTAGTGCAGATTGCTGCAAGAGCGCTCTTGGCAAGAACATCATAAGCACTAGCAAAACTTTAATATGCTCAAACAGCCAAATACAAACTGACACCAGGAACCCATGTGTGGCAACAAACAGGAAAAAAATAGAGTATCTCAATTTAATACAAACCTACATACAAAGGGATCAATTTTTACAATTCGTGGTTTAGCATACAATACAGCTGTCCTCAGAGTGAATATAGAGTAGCTATACATAAGAAATTAGAATTATCAATTCAGGGGAATTTCTCAAGAGTCCTTTTGATATGTAATACAGCAAATATAATGACTTAGAAACCAGACATCAATGCATTAAATGAGATCAGGTTGAGATCTATTTAGAAAAGACAGGTTTAAGCTGGAAAAAGAATCTCTTTGATATGACCTCCAGAGCAGACCATTTGCAGAAGGATTCAAGATGAGCAGATTTACCCTTGCATATCTGTTTGCTTCACAGCTGCTTTAAAATATAAACTCTAAAATTTTTAATATTGAGTTACTGAAAAATTAAGACTGTGTAGTAAAAAAGATTAAGAACCTGGGATTTTCTTGTACTTCTTGTAAATGTTATAAAGGATTTTGTTGAACTCAGAGGAAAAAATGAAATATACTTAATTTAAAACCAAGCTAACATAATTATTTATATAGGATTTCTTATAGAATCAGGCTACTGCTGGTCAGGTTAGGAATCTGAAATGTCTCAGAATTTTCAGTAGTCTGCATCTCTAATTCGTGGTCAATACTTATTTAACCCTGAAACTCAAAAGATCAGTTCACTTTAACAGATTTGCCACTTCAAATCCCTTTGTGTTCAAATATGTTGCATTTTTTTTTCTTCGTGGAATGTTTGAAGTTCCCTGTAAAAATAATGCCTTGAGGATATTTTTTCCTTAATACTGTTTAAAAAAAGTTGAAAGCATTTAGCTATTGAAGTGTGCAGGGTTCCAGTAAAGGAATAGTTGTCCCTGCCCATGAGCAAACTCTCTTGAAATTCACTATTCCAGAACTCTGTTGCTTTTGCCAGCAGTGAAATTTAAACTAAAAAAGGATTTTTTTTGCATTGGTTCCAATGCAGTTTATCAGAGTATTGGGAGATGGGGGGAAATGGCTGCATCATTCTGAAACAGAAAGGGTGAAAATGTTGTTCAAAAAAGTTAGTTTCAGCTCTGTATGTTGGGGCAATCAAATCTTGTTGCACTAAAGACAGCTAAAAATAAGTATATACTTCAGATGTAGTTTCTTTATTTCTTTCTTCGCAGGGAGAAATAAAGAGATTCTTTTAGGGTTTTTTTTCCTACTGTTTTGTTTGATGTAGTTCTTAGCAGCCCAACAATTACCTTAGGTGATTCTCTGCAAGGACTTGATAAGTGAGAAAGGACTAGATAAAACAAAATATCTGATATTAATGTATTTTCCTACACACAGAGAAAAAGATATAGAAAATGCTGCTGTCTGTAAAGACAGAAATGGATTCCCCAAGTCACCCTTGATTAAGACAGGAATGTTTATGTTCTGCTCAAGCTCTCCACCTGTGGTTGCAGCCCCAGAGCTCATTCTGAAGTTAATAAAAAAATTACATTTACTCTTCCTACTTTTGTGACTTAATGGGTAGAAATATATCAGTGAGTTTTGCACATGGTAAAGTAGGGACACACAATGGAGAAGGATGAGGACAATTATTTCAATGTCTTTAATGCTAAGGTTCCTCTGCTTATGTTGATGGTGTCTGGTGTATGCTCCCACAGCCAAAAGCAATTGTTTTGTTTATTTTAATGCTTGTATGCTTTCCTCTAGCATGGCACAATTTTTTTCTGGCTGTATACAGAACACAAGGTCTACCCAAAGATCTTAGACAACAGAATGTGTGGGCTAACCTGAAAAATACCACAACTGTGACAAAAGCAAGAGTGGAGTAGGCAAAAAAAATTAATTTCCATACTTCATTAATATGCTTTCACTTTCCTCACATCAATGACACTTATATGAATGTAAATGTAAAATTTTCAGTATGAAGGGGGAAATAGACAGTAAGGAATATAAGCTGATTTTATAAAAATTCTGACTGCAAATTTCAGAAAAGATTCTGCAGGTAAATAATAATGCTTCCACATCCAGATGATGAAAATGAATGATCATAAGAGGAGAGGAAAACTTCTTCTGGTATGTCCGCCTAGATCTAATGTCAGTAGCTCTCTGACTGTTCTCAGTGTTAATTTGAACAGTTTTATATACACTTCACATGGTTCTAATAAAGAAAGTAGCATTGAAACTGCAAACCCCAAGCCCAAAAGTGGCTTTACAGAGACTGCAGAAGGCTGGGGCACACCATGACAGCCCCTCCAGAGGAGCAGCCACATGTACTGCCATTAGTAGACAAAGTCCATCCATACGAGGGATGAGATTTCTCTTTGAAGAAAAAAGCTTTATCCACTTGGAGATGGATGGTCTTTGCAGAGCTCTGACCTTCTCCTTGACAGCTACAAATGGACCACTATCTATGATTTGTTTCTATAATCCACTTAATGCAGCAAGCTAGATTATAGATAGCAATTTATTTGTAAAAATCATAATAAACCACTATTTTTTTAAATGCTAAACATGGATAAATGGGGAGGAAAAACTGATGAGACAAGGTTCGTGTTCTTGAATCTACACCAAAGAATTATGGCAGACTCTTGCTTTATCTACATTGGAATCAATTTAGTAATTTTTAATTCACTGATTTTCTCTTGTTTGCTTAACATTTATTAATTGATTGTCACTCTCATGCAATTAATTCAAAAGTTGGCAAGTTTAACATGCAGAGATTAATTTTCTTTTACTAACCCACTACTCAGAACACTTTTTTTTGGAAAAACAGGTTACTAAGAAATTACCACTACATCAATCATATTTATAAATGAAATACAGTAGGGGTGTTGCATGCCATCTGTCAATCCACACTGAACTTTTACTTATAATTGGCTAAGTTTTTCTATGTAATTCAATAAAATAACCAGAAAAAAATAGGATAGCTCTGTCTTTCACACACTGCAGTCCCAACCAAAAGTCAGCCTGAACACCTATGACTTCTCTCTGCAAGGCTGGGAATCTCTCATTTAAGAGTATGAATTTTAGGTCATACAGAAGTAAATGGTATGCCTGCCCCATCATCCAGTGGTCACAGGTCACAGGTTGTTGCACCTTTACAACAACCTACAGGTTCCTCAGCTTCAAGTGTTTCTCATCTGGAATGAGAGCCACTCACTTGCCCGTCATGTCACACTCATTTATCGTGGCTGAAATGTTTATTCAGGAGGGAGGAGAGATAATGAGCAAGGTTTCTTTGCTCTTAGTTACCAGGGGCTATTCACAAGATTTTGGACTCACTTGCAGTGTTCCTCATTACAACACAAACCAGCAGAGTGAAAGGAAAAATAGCATTCTCTACTCTCATTATTTTATTATGGCTTTCACCATACTTGGTGTTTAACTGAAAGCCCCAGTTTCTGTGTCTTTTTTTGCTCTGTGTGTCACTTAGGCTGCTGTTCTAAAGTGGACAAATTGACAAAATAGACTTTTTTATAGAGAGAGGCAAGGAATATGTCTCAGACAACAAATATCTTTGTAGCCTATATAAGAGTAGAATGGACTCAAGCATTTTGATCTCAAAATGAGGATTTAATATCTCTCACAGACTGCACAAAGGCCCAGAAAAATATGCAGCTAGGTACAAGAAGACACACAGAATGAATTCAGCATGCAATGCAGACTGTAAGATACATGAGCGTGCAAGCTGTGATGCATGGAAGTGCTGCAGGGCTTGCAGGAACCTAACCCAGACATTTATTTATTTTTGCACAGAAAATAAAATGTGAGCTTTATTCTCTCTCCTGTAATGTTAGTAAGAAAGCTCTATGGAAGAAAACTAATCTTTTCTGCATTTGAGCTGAAATCTGAAGTTAGCTCTTCCTGTAACAACTGAGGGTAGAACATATATGCACATTCATCTGTACTTTAATCTCATGTGCATCCCACTGGTTTAGCAGGACTACACCTACGGTCTATTTGTAAAATAAGACTTGACATGATCTAAAAGACTGAAAAATTATACAAAATTTAACAAATCAAGGTCAGTGGGTTTCCTATAGAAAACCTTAGAACAGCATCTTTTAGATGCATTTTAAAACTTTCCTATGGAAATTTTTACCAAGTACATTAATTCTCTGTTAAAATCTATGGAATCATTAATATCTTGTTAGCTCGGGAGAAATTTTCAGTAAAGAAAGGGAAATATGCTAGAAACATATGTAAATTTTGAGGATTGTGGTATACTTTGACCTGGTGAGTCATTAGTAGCTCACTGCACATCCATCTACACCCCTATGAAATTCAGTGGTACCTGGTATTGCTTTGACCATGTAAAACAGCTCAGGATTTGGCTTATCATCCTGTTTAAGTCACTTCCAGTATAATTTTTCCACTTTCATCTACTTATGTGGAGCACCTTCCTTGAATCTCAGGTGAAATTCCCAGGACACCTCATACAAACATGTACTTTGGATAACTGACTGTCTGGTTTAACAGCTAAATTTAAAGCAAGCCAGGGCTATGGCACTGTATATTTTGTTGGATACATTTTCTGGCTTTGTGGGGTATTCACTGCATGATTTGATAAAAAACTGAGGCTAAATGAACTCTACAATTTGTATTCCTACAGGCAAAAGTTTATTGGCTTGGGTTTTTTTCCTTGGCTCTGTCTGTAAGGTTCATTACTTACAGTTACTGCAGAATCAATTTGAAATGGCCAAAATCAGTGATGGAATTTATAGCACAATAAATGCACTGCCATACAAGTGCTGCTACACATGAAAGGGCTTCGGAATATTTTCAGCAATCCTTCTACACAGCAGAGCGTTCTGTTTTTATCAATTTAACAGAATCACCACAGGTATATTCTAAGAGGTGTAATCCTGACAGCTACACAGCAGATTTTCTCTGAGGCAGATATTTTTACAGGAAAACAATATTATTGATAAAATCTTAGCATATCAGAACACAAAAAGGAAACTGCACACATCTTTTTCATTCTCCACAACAGGCATTTGCAGTTCCATTTCACTCACACAAAAAACCGCCCTGAACCAGAAAGAGTTTATGAAGGAAACATTTTCACTCTCCTTGAGATATATATTAATTAATTATCAGCACTATGGCATGTGGAAAATGTGGAGGGCATTTGTAGCTAAAACATAAAGTATAGCATCAGCAGTTCCCTGTTTCTAAAGTCTATAAAGATTTACATTTCTACTTAGTACATTTTTCTTTCCAAGTGTCTCTATTATAGACATCTCATATTTTACATCAATTTAAAGCACAGAAAGTTTTAACTTTAGAATGATGCATTGTGCAAAAAAGACAGAAAAGACAGATGGCAGGCTGTCCTCCCCAAAACTCAATTTCATAATATGCATGTGATTGCTAATAGGCAGGCACTAAAAAACAATTTTCCTTGACGGAGAAGAGCTGATAAATTGTCAACATAAACTTTGTCTGTGGTTGCTCCAGTGATCTAAAGCTCTTCTGTGAGCTTTGTACCATCAAAGTCTGCATCTTCCAACCATATAAAAATTTATGAATGCATATGACTATAAAGTGACTGAAAACAACCCATAATACCTCTTTGGGAGTTGAGAATCAGCTCCTTGCTTCTTCAGGAAAAGCTGTGTCCAGTGCCCCATTCCTAACCCTGGACGTATGAGTGTGGGAGATCCAGGCTGGACCCAGAGATGCCCTGTGAGCTGAGTGAAACAGGGCTCTGCATTTAGCTATCTCCTAAGCACAATGCTATGCCTGGTGCTGGACTGAATTAACCAACATGGTCTTTTTAACAGTGCAAAGGGTCACAACAACTGAAGGCTGCTGATTATTAGGAAGAAATTATTTCTGAGCACTTCAGCAAGGAGAAATGAATGAAAAACCTAATGAGATAGCGATTTCCAAGAAGAGAAATATTTATCTAATACCTCAGACCTTCCAAAATATGTCAAAAGTGAAAGGGACTACTGAGTTCACATGAAATAAAATGAGCATTCTGCTCTTGCACAACAAATTATTGGGGAAAATGTCCAAATTATTTGTGCACAGAATGAGGTTTGTTTACACTGGTAGTGCAGAGTTAATTTCAGATTTAATATTTCACTGTAACTGGTATCTACTAATTTTGATTTTTAAAAGGCTTATCACTATTAAATATTTTCATGCCTCTAAGAATTCAGATCTTATTTCTGAGAATAACTGAGAAGCAGCAACGCAACAGCAGATGAGCTGTGACTGTTATGTTATCAACATATTTGCCTGGAAGAAAATGATGTGATGATCCCACCACATAGTTAATTGCAAAATTTCCTTGAGTTTGATTGTGAAAAGACTGAAACATTTTAAACAGGTTTTTCTTGCCACACAGAGGAGACTTGAACTATTTGCAAGTATGTGACCAACTCCATAAAATGAAGTCATGGGATGAATACATATTTCTCGAACCGCCTTTAAATGCGGGTAATACTGTTAGTTTTGAAGGCACCAGCCTTGCATCCTATTGTTTTAATTTTTTAATATTTCTCTATAAATGTCCCCTAAAACAAGCAAGAATACAAACAAATCAGTAGAAAAAGAATAAATGTCAAACTTTAGAAATATTGTCAAATATTAGGAGGATACACTCTTTTCCATGTATAGAAGTCACTGATGTGCTATATTGTTTGGTTTAGCATGGAAAAACATACAAAGACAGGAATTATAACTGAATATGTCTGTAAAAAAAGGGGGCATGGGAGGGTCTAATGTGTTATCAGAACTAAAAGTGAAAAACCTTGTTTACCACTAATGAAACACATCATGTCTCTGTCCTTTCAACAGCAAGATCTTTACACAGCAATGAGCACAAGAAGTTCAGAGAGAATAAAATACTTATCCATAAAAATTGAAATAAAACTTGTAACCCTCCTCAGAGTAACCTCTTCAGAGCTCAGACCTCTTTATGCAATTTACATGAATTTTCAGTAGAGACTTTAATCTGAAGTTTTTAAGAAAATTACCACTTCTTGTAATACACTTAGTGTTTTCATTTGTTTGCAATATTTTTTACAAATTTTAAGTAATGGAGAAAATTAGGATAATTGTGCTCTTCACACTTATTCTCAGATACTGATAATTTTCCTTTAAGCAGGCACAAAATTCTTGGTTCTAAGGAGGAACAGACAAAAAATATAGCAGTAAAAATTAAAATTTCTTATTTCATACTGGTTAGAGGTGCATTAAGGTATATAAGCTTTAGGGTCAGTATAAGCCTTGCTCAGCTTTCTTTAAAAGCATTGGGAGTAATAAAGACTTCCATTTTATCTTCAGTGAAATAATACTGCTGAAATATCACCTCATTTTTGATGTCAGCAGTGATTTCTTTTTACCTCCATGATGTCAAATGGGAATTATTATTATTAGAACGACAGCTTCCTAATGATGCTGTAAAAAGGAGGAACTGAAACTCTTTCCACTAAACATCTATATCCTGCTTTCTCCACAGGGTAAAGCAGACAGGCTAATCCACACACCACTCTCCAGGAAAATCAAGAGGCGTGTTCAAACACTAAGAAACAGAAGCACCTTAAACATCCAGAAACATAGGCAATAATGGCTTTCTTCATTATAAAGTGGTGAATATGCACTCTGAAGAGTAGAGAAAAATGACATTTACACTACAGCAACCCTCTCTGGGAAGCATGCTCTGAAACACTCAAGATCAATTTTCTGTTCTAGGTGGTAAAACTGGCACATCAGTGTCCAGATCACTATCCAGGAGTCACTGCCCCAGATAAAGTGAGGGAATGAAAGCCTCATGTGATGGCTCCTGTTCAACTGATGGCTTCATGTACGGCACACTGGGGGTGGCCATACCTGAAATGCTCTGTGCCTTTTTTTCCTCCCATTTTGACTGAAGAATAAGTACAGAAAAATGTTGCTTCATATGACACCAAAATAGATTAATAAGTTTGGCTTTTGAGTAAATGATGGGCTTGAAAACCTTATGCAAACACCCATTCATGCAGAAAGTGAACAGCAGATGCAAACTGGTGCTATCTGCATCAGCAAATGGGGTATTTTCATTTTCTAATGCACTTTGATCAAACATAAAGAGCTACAGTGAATAATGATTCCCTACCAATTTCACATTTACTTATAACACCTATTGCTTCAGAGTAGTTCACAAAGTCTTTAGGGTGCACACATCTATGGTGGCTATGAAAAAATATTAATCAAATAGGAAAAAGAAAAGGTCTCTATATGAGGCTAGGGGGTTTTGATATAAGAACAGCAAAGCTTGCAAGGAGCCAAGTCACCTGCCAGATGAGGAGGTGGGTGCTGCCAGCCCTGCTCTTTTCCCACAGAAAGGAGGCAGGAACAGCAGTCCCGGAAGCTCCCCTGGGCTAAATCCAAGGGGCAGGAAAATGGGTTTTGCTGCTGGTACAGTGCTTTGTTTTCCTTCTAAGGAAAAGAATTTTGGAGTAGCTCTTCTACAGTCAGTTGTAGCCCAGTTGAGAGCAGGAGTTCATATTTTTCTGATTCAGGTTTATTTTTTTTTTAACTTTGGTTGTTTGTTGTTTGTTTTGCTGGAAGTTCTGCTAAACTTCACACTATCTGGTCTGAGTGCTTTCTTCTTTGGCATCTCATTTTGTGAATTCAGGGCAACCATCAAAACAAAGGAAGTACCAGCCTGAGAAAATGAAGTGTGATGCACTGGAACACAGAGATGATTTGACAATATTCATGCACTAGGAAGAAAGGCTGAGGATGAGGTACAGCATGTAATCACAGTTGGCTCTGACACAAACGGCCATTGTTATCTTTGGCAAGTTACTTGATATCTTGGTATGTTAGCACTTTCAAGACTCAGATGAGTGTTGCAAAAGTACATTCATTAATATAAATGAATTTATAAGAAAGAGGAAAAAGCCAATAAAAAAATCCTGCTTTGCACAGGCAAGAACTGCACATAAAGGTGAAAGTTTGAAAAATGTGGAAATCAGTGTATGAGCCTATTGTCTTTTTTCAGTATATTTTTGACAAAAGCTGTGAACTGCTGCAAGTGGTAGAGATAGAGAGGTTAATAGTGTCTGCATTTGGACATCTAAAACAATCCTTAAATTATGAAAAAAGGGGGGCCAAATCATTTACTGGCAGCAGTTATAAAACAGTGAATTGAGGCAGAGATGCAAGCAGCAGCACCACTCTGTCCTAAAGCAAATCTTGGCTTTGTGTTCTTTTCTGTGCTTCTGTGAAAGGCATATCCCCAGTCATTAACAGTAAACAGTGATAAAAAACATAGGTGGATAACTTAAGAAAACCCTGTGGACTGAAGACCTCTTTTTTCAGTAGCCATTCCTACCTGGGAGCACAACACCATTCTCCCAATGTGCAGTAAGAGGTATTTCCTGCTCTGCTGAGATCCCATTGCTCTCATCCTACTCACTGAGTTTTGCTATTAACACCACAATGGGTCTCACACTGCACTATGAGTTCACATGTCTCATAATTAGTGCTGCTTATGAAAGTGCATCTTACGAAACATTTTCTGTCTCTATGACTCAGTAACACTTGGTTCTTGAAAGAATACTAGATTTGGTTTGAAACTGCTCCTTGTCCATTTTGAATATTTTATTCTGCATCAGAATAAATCTAGTTCTCACAGTTTTTTCTCACAGTTATATGGGACACACATTGACTTTTAAAAAAGGAGGCTTCAGAATTATGTTGCCTAAAAAACAGAGTCAAAGGCAATTACTGCTAATTTGGTGATAATATTATCTTTTTATATCCCATATACTTTGATAATAGAATTCATGAAAATAAAAAATCTCCCAGAAAACAATCTGTGCTTACTCAATTTCATATTTTCTTTCCTTCCAGAACACAGAATTTATTTCCCTTTTACTCAGTTTGGAGCAAACCACAACTCTGAGGCCATCTAAACATTTAAGGTAATTGAGGAGAAACACATCCAGATAACAGGTGTCAGGAATACTACAGCTGCAGTCATTGTGAGGCAGGATCAAAGCTTGAATCTTTCTTGTACAGAAGATTGCTATTAAAAAGGCCTTTTATATAACACTAACTGGTTAATTTCAATAGTGCTACTGCAATAATGAATGCCTAACATATATTAATTTTTCCAGATGGTAGAACAGTGCTATAAATCCCATTTAAAAGATGCTCAGCCCTCATTTTTTCTTTTTGAGATGACGGAATTCATATCCACTGAACACATTTTAAAAAGTTGGTTATGTATTTAGATGCTGAGGGTGAACCAAGCTTTTGCAGACAGATCTCCTAATAGAACCTCACAGTTGCATAGCAAGGCCCCAAAATGAAACCCAGTCTTCTTAATCTGGGTGCAGACCATTATTTCTTGAACCATATCTTTATATCTACGAGTAGATACCTCATAAGATTCAGATTGGCCCATTAGTATTTTGTTCTTTTTCAAGTCATGCTGCATCTTTACTAGCTAAGAGACTTCCTTCTGACAAAAAGGTCATCGATTTACATGGGTGAATTCTCGATCAGTTCTTTCTCACTGACAAATTACCTTTAAGTCTTCCCAGTGCTGAAAAGCCTGGGGAATGCATGTGCTGACATTTAGAAAACTCTTCACATAATGCTTCCTGATGTTGGTTTCTTATTCCTTCTTCACTCAATTAAAGAGGTGTGGCAGTAGCCATGTGATAAAGTACTAAATTCTGTGGTTTATTTCTTCCTACAGAGAAAGGTCAGGATATCTTTTTGGGACAGAGTAAAATACTTGACAGAAAAGATTTCAAGGGGGAAGAATATCAGAAAAGGAGGCAAAAAATTTAGGTGAAGCTGTAAAGTGGGATAAGTGAATTCCCTCACTGGGAAGAGGGAATGAAATCTGTCTCTAACACAGGCCACGTCTGAAAAATGTACCAGTCATGAGACTATTCCCTGCCTTCTCTTTCCTCCTCCATCCTCTCCTCCTGCCCCCATGAAGTGGAAGGTGCTTTCCTGCAATGATATATTGGGTCCTTAAAGTGATTTTGGAGTAGGGGCATGTTGTTTCTGAATTCCAGGTGAATCTTTTACTTGGATGAGAAACAATACTTTCAATTTTGGATTCAACCAAGAGAACAGTATCACAAGATGAGCCCAATGTAATTTTCTCTTTCTAACACATTATTTTACTCTCTTGCCCTCTTGGATTAATGAATCCAAATCCTGCCAAAACCTGCACTTCAAGTGCTCAACTAAGGTCTGCAAATCTTGCCCAACTCCTCAAGTTCTTCTAAAATAAAAAAGTGAATAAAGGAAGGAATAGCATGAAAAAGACTCACAGTAGAACCATGAGAGGCATAAAATATCAACAAAAAATTTAGATTTCCATCTTCAAAATTGTCAATCAGAGAATTCTAACTTTATGATTTGAAATACCAAATCTGAAAGTACAATCTCAGAGAATGTTTGATTTTAAATGAATTTGCAGAAAGACACCATTGTCAAAAAAAAAGAAATAAAGAATTCATGAGGACTACAAGACTAATTTGTGAAAACACTTTTCTGAAATTTTAAGTATTATTTAAAGTATTTTGATACACCTCATGCAACTGATGTATGAGGTATAGCTAACTAAACTTGCATCCTCCATTACTGAACTGCAGAAATTAGATGTGCAACAAACCATCCAAATGTCTAAATGAAACTTACCAAACCAATTTTTTTAAATATAGCAATTTACTTATTTTTATGCAGTCTGTCCACTGGAAGGGACAGCCTGAAGGTTCCCTAGGATGTCTTTAACTCTGCTAATGGGTCTTCAAGATATTTACTTGCCAGCTTTGTGGGAGATGAAGAGGCAACAGGTGTTGGTTATACCTCATTCAGAGATTGCCAAGTGCCAGCAAAAGCACAAGGCAATCTCCTCGTGTTTGCTTATCCACTCCTGTAACAGCTCATAACGAGAGTGCTCTTCCATAAAGCAGTGGAGGAGTATGCATGGATATATCCTAGCACCTCTGATGGGCTGATGAGCTGGAAACAGCTGGCAGCTACTGACTCTGATGCTGCTTGATGCTTTGACTGCTTCTTGAACCCCTTAGTTAAGCCTTGTTCAAGAGAACAGTATCAGTTCATGAAAGTTTGAACAAAGAAAATTCTAGCATAATCTGATGGGCAAGTAAACATGACAGAACAATAATAGGATACTGTAGAGGAGTAGAAAATTTACCACTGGACCCGAAAAATATAATTTTGAATTAAAATTAGCTTTGAAATATGATTGAGTAAGTCAGACAGTAGAAAAATTGAAGTTGGGAAAACTTTTAAGTGGACAGAACTGTGACCCTCAAAGGGAGGAAAATGAAAATAAAACCAAAATGAAGATAAAATCAAAATTAAATACAAAACCATATTTCAATTATGAAAAAATAAATATTGAAAAACAAGTAAGATGAGTTACATTTTCAATGGAGAACAAATAGTAATTCTCTCCAGCATGTGTCTCAGACAACAGCTGCAATGGTAATACATTCTGAATTTTGCAGTGAATGGAATTATAAGTTTTTTCTTTTTATTTGTTTTCCATGTGTTTTATCAGCTGACTGAATTTTATTTCACTGTTTTTAAAGATTTTAAATTTATTAACTGAAAAATTAATAACTCTCTAGTACTGAATGTAAACTTTTTTCTGGCAGACCTCTGAGCCTAAGACCATTAAGAATAGGAAATTCTAATTCAAGGAGAGTGTTAGGGAACAATGAAAGGGAAAGAGAGAGGAGGGATTAATTATGTAATCACTTTTCCACTTACACTTTTAAAGTAATATGATTCATGGAAAAAGGCTATTACCTCCATCTTTGCGTGTAATTCAGAACTAGTTATATCAGTTCAGGAAGGGACTGTAAACAGGTTCATCTCATGTCAAAATTGTCTAGAGCAGGGTTTCTTTGAGGCATACACATGTGTTAATTTACCAGTCTGCTTTTTGTTACAACATTTCTTTTGATAGAAAATTAGTTCTGACTAGATCAACCTGAATGATTAATCAATTTTATTCTTGGACTGTTTTCACTTTTATGTGATTGTCCTAAGGCAGGAACCACTCTGACAATTGACCGAGCACCTTGTGGACCACCTCAATCATTTGCTGTCTACAGGAAACCTTCACCAGCAGTACTCAAAGCAAGGCAAAATGACGATGTGGTTCTGAGCTCAGCAAGAGTTTGGATCAAGCCACAACTACTTCACAAAGATGAAAAAATTTTGTCATTGCTGGAGGTCTGAACCCATGGGGAGCTGAATACCTTTGAGGGAGCTAAAATCTGACTCGTAACACAGATAGTTCCTAGCGCACTGCTCCCAGTGAAAGGTTGTATGCTGATTCAGGGGGGTTATCCCTGAATCCCCTTACAAGAGCTCAAGTGTTAGCAAAGAGCCCTTGCCTTTTACAGATGGGAAATTCAGTGCTCTGTTGTACTCTGAAGGTGTGAGACACTGGCTCTTCAGTGGGCCTGCTCCACCAGGATTCCCTGCAGGAAGTCTGCTGCCCATGATCCCAGCTGGCACAGTATTTCCTGACTAATGCTGAAGGACTTCCAGGGATCTCTGATGCAGAACTTGGCCAGCTTTTCCCAAGATCTTTGTTAAAGTTATGCAACTATTCTTCCCTGTTGATAATTTCTTATAGATGTACATCCATAAAACTCATGAATTTTTCTTAATTTTGGCCTTGAGTTTGTTCTAGTACTGGACTTTTAGAAATCAATTACCAAGATTCCTAAAAGTGACTTTTACTACAGCGGTTGAGTTTTATTATGCTTGTCTGATACACCAACTGACAAGAATGTTGAAACATGGCAGTTCTGAAAGCTCAGTTAAAAGGTTATTCACTTGATCCAAATTTTCTAAAATAAATGTACTATTTTTCTGGGGCTTGCTGTGGCCATGAATAATGGTCCTTCCATAGAACACAGAGCGCCAATTACCAAACTTTTGAAAAACTGTAAGAGTGCAATTCATATTGCTGGACACAGCTAAATGCTGCCAATCTTTAAAAACATCAAAAAGCAGAAGAACTGCACATCTATTTTTACACCTGCCTAGGGCTTGCACACTGTTTATGCAATTTTACTCAAGCTGACTTGCCTCATGAAAAAATTTGGAAAACCCTCAATGTTTTATTTACAGGCAGTTTTGTTGGCTTTCATACTTTTTCTTTTTATCCATTAATTGTGTTCAGGAAAAACTGGCTATAAAATATATCAGATCTTTCAAAACTAATTTTGCTGTACTTGTGACACCTCAGTTGTGGTTTTAAATGCTGCCATGAGGCATTAGAAATTCTAAGAGAAATAAAATTGTATTTACATGATAGACATTACCATGTCTGTTGAGCCAAGGGTCTAGTGTGAATTTCAAAAATTGTATAGTAATGAGTAAAAACCCCACCTTGTGAAGCCAGCTTATATGTCCTATTCTGATGCTGGACTGAAATTAGATTGTCAGGAGTCCAAGAGAGAGAATGACAGAGTCATTCACACATCTTACTTTTGTTCCTACCTACATCTGGAAAAAAAAAGTGAGACTACAAAGTCCACAGACAAATTCCCTATGTTTTACCCATTATTATTGCATCAAAAATATCCAGCAAAGTAAGTTCTCTATCAATCTAACTTTGTCCAAGCCTGGTGGACCACACCTAATAATGACAATTAGTTTAACTTCAGTGACCTGAAAAAACAAGATCTCTTCCAACCTAACCATTCTATGGCTCCATTACGTGCCAATTAATTAATTAATTCATTTATTAATTCTCCTTCTTCCTCCTAAGACACTTCAGTGTCAATACACTTCCTGGTCTTGGTATCTTCCTAGACTTGCAAGCATGAACAAGTACTCAGTGCATTCTTTCAGCTGTTGACAATTAAATAGGACACAGATCAGAAACTTGTGATGCCTTAAGAAACCATTGCTTTGGACTTAAAACTTCTACTAGCAACAACTTTAATCATCTTCACCCAGAAACCATCCAAGAGCATGATTCACAATCACTTGCTTGCAAAGATATTTCTGCTAGATTTTTACTCCTCAGGTAGCTACCATAATGCTATATTCTTAGAGAATTTTTTGGGAAAAGTGAGTTGGGGAACTTTAAAGCTTCTCTAAATCTTCCTGTAAAAACCAAAACAAAATGGTTGTGAAAGCTTTTAAATGAACTTTCACAAGCAACTTCTTTAAATACCCACACATTCTCAGACTTACTTTCTTGCACCACTCTTTTATTTTTTATAAAACTTAATGGATGACATATTTCATTCCACAAGTTGACATTGTTTAAAATGTGCTATTCCTTCTAGTTTTAGTATACTGCAAAGCCAGTGATAGCTACAGGCGCTATGAGCGATATACAACTGAAGAAAAATGAGATTACTGCTGATAAGGAACAAGAGACTTTCATATCTTAAAAGACTCTGAAATCCAGCAAATATGATCCCCAGCAGCAGATGCCCCTCAGACAGACAATGAAAGAAAAATGGTGGAAAAGTACTCAATGTGGCTCATTGTTTCCTACAGCTGGAATGGCAGAAAAATGAAATAGCATGCTGCCTGCATGAAGAAATCCTACCTCTCTGGGAAAAGCATAAACCAAAAATTACTAACAGTCTTACAAAACGAGCAGTAATTTTCCACTGTCGGAAAAGTGATGTTACTCTGACTCACCTTCTTTGGTAAAAGATACCTTTACTTTGGAAATGTTCCTCTTTTGAAGGCTATCATGCTGTTATCATCAACATTTATCATCATAATGATCCATTTAATCGAAGTGCAGTACAAAAGCCAAACCTCAGGCTGAAAATATGTATTAATGATTCTTTAACAAAAGGAATGAGATATATGCAAATGTGAAATAGCTCCTCTCTCTGTCTATTAACGTGCTCCTGGAACATGAATGAGCATAATTTCAAGATGTCAATATTTCATGTTACAGTGCAACCCTTACCTTGTATCCTGATGATTTGATGTGCACTCCTCGCTTGGTCAGGGTAGATTTCATTCGGATGAAAAAAGAGCGCTCTAGAGTGTTGTCAGTGGTTAGCAAACTGGGGTTTGTAGATTCCACTAGGGAATAGAAAAAATACATATACACATAATTTAGATTTTATACATCCCCTCTAAGCTATTTTTCAGGTGCAATCCTTGAACTCACTAAAAATAAATGACTGATGGATGCTAAGAGTGTTGTAATCAATTTAACTCATTTAGAAAATGTTTATTTAGCAAAAAAGAAATTACAAAAATATACATATACTCAGTATGTCTCATTTTCAAGTTATTTTTCCCATAGAATTTTTAACAGAGATTTGTCTCATTAACTCTTTCTTGCACAATTTAGTGATGACTGGAGTTGGAGGGTATGTTGCTAGAGTGTATGACATTGTTTTAAAAACTGTTTGTCAGTATTTTGTAAAAGGCAAAGTCTCACTTAGGTAGCAATTCTCTCCCGAAATAGGCTGCACATTCTGCAGATTTTTATTCCCTAGTCACTCCTCAACTGCAGTGATACCTCAGTCAGTGCTGGATTTGTGTGCCTTGGTTTCCATATTACTGAGGCTAAATTAGGGCCTTTATTATCAATAAAACATTAAACAACCTGAAGGCAAGAATTCTCAAGTAAATGACACATATTATTATTATTATTGTCATCATATCATCAATTATTGGTGATTAATTAGTCATTAATGAAACATCTTTCTAGTTCAGCTGAAGGGATATTGTACTTGCTCACAACTAAGTATAGCTCTTACCTGCATTTCTCCCTCCCTTAACTGCAACCACTAAATTACTTAAGACTCAGTATAAACCACGATAAAATAGCATCAGCACTGAGGTATTCTTTATACAATCTTTACAATTCCTATTTTTTAGCCCTGATAATCAATTTATCCCTGAAATGTTTAATGGGAAAATTCTGGAGCAGCTTACAACAAACAGGTATTATTTGATATAAAAGAAATTTCAATTTCAGTGAGGAATTAACATGGAACAAAAATATTTTGAAATTGTACTTCTGTTGCTTAGGAGAACCACACAAACTACTAGTAGAAAGTGTTTAAGTATTTAAAATGCCTTTGTTATGCAGTCAACAGAAGTGCAAAAATTTGTTTGTGAGCTAAGGATTTTATTGAATTGTCCTTGATTTAATGTGGTCAACTTGTCTTCTGTTTCTGACATTTCAGCTCTGTTGTGATAACTGACAACAGTGCCCCTTTCTTTAGTGTGTCTCTTAAGATTTTTTTGTTTTAGAGAGCATGAATTTGATGTCATTTTAAATGTACAGCTCTTTATCACTCGAGGGAAAAGCAGAGCCATGTTATATTTAGTACTTTCATTTCTTCTGATTAAATATGAATTACTATGAAATTTTTCTCATCATCTAACACACCATAATACGCCAACAGCTTTTTAATACACTGTATAAGCACAAACTTCTGCTCTAAGAGTTTAATTTGCCCCTCTAATCCAATCACATCAACCTTATTTCTCTTATCAGAGATTCCCATTTTGAATTAAATGAGCTCATTAGTTTTAATCAAAAGCAGAGAGATCAAAACTTAAACGTAAATGCTTTAGATCAGAACTGTCAGTCAGCCGTGCAGTTCTATTTTACTAAAACACAAGATCAGAGACCCTTAGAACCAATTTTTTCTCGTAAGGGATGCCAAGAGCTTGAAGATGCTATATCCTTTTTTTTTTCTCCCAAGGACAGATTATACATTTAAGGTTAGACTTAATTTAGAGTATTTTTTTCATCCTGGTGGAAATGGGAAAGTATGCCATTCTGCTGTTGTCTCTTTCACATTTATTGGTGCAGGTCCTTGGAGACGTGAACAAATGTGGAGCCATCACAATCCATGCAACAAACCTGTCCTCAAAAAATTCAGCTCTGTTCAGCAATATCACATAAGAAATAAAACTCTGAAGGGAAAGATATTTTTCAGGGTGTGGGACAGTTAAACCCTGAAACAGCAGCCAAAATCATCAGGATAGCAGCAGTGCTGGTAAGGTGAGGATCATAATTAATTATTATTTTTATTGTACAGTACAGTGCAGTAGTTAAAGAGTATATTAAGAAGCCACAGCATGGGTGCTTCCTGCTGTGTGAAGAAATGCTAAAATCAGCTTAACAAGCATAGTTGTTGTAGTCCAGCACATTATACTCTAGTACAGGCAGTAAGTACAATATGTCCTCCTGTGTTCTAATGGTAATTACCTAAACATACAAAATTAAACACATGATATCTTATGCTCAAAAAAAGATCAGGCTGTAATACATATGCAATATTCCCAAAA
The DNA here is from genome assembly GCF_035770615.1 of Melospiza melodia melodia. NCBI lineage: Eukaryota > Metazoa > Chordata > Aves > Passeriformes > Passerellidae > Melospiza > Melospiza melodia. Next base: position 26,015,407 of record NC_086199.1, read on the forward strand.
AATGGAAATTGAAATTTCTCTTTCATACACTGTTAAGTGAAAGAAAGGATAACAACTGACATACCATAAAATGTACTTGGCATAAACATTTTTTAGGCTCATTTAATCATGTATCATAAGATTCACATAATTTTGCTATTATTATACTATGCATAAATCTATACATCTCTAAGTGAACATTACAAAGTGCACAGATTTTATCCAACAGACTGGAACAGTGTCATACAAATATGTATTCTGAAGTGTTTGATTTTCTTTAACAAAAAGTATCTGAGAGTGTATTTGTGAAATGGGATTGGATACCAAAAGTCCAGAACAGCTTATGAACAGCATTTTGAATTTCTCTCAAGAAAGAACTATTAGGGCTGATAGTCAAATCTGCATTCAGAGTTGCACCCATCCACGGTAGGTACTGTAACAATGCTGATGGTGATTATGCATGCAGGATTTAAAAAAAAAGATGTGCACAGAACAGCTCCATCGATGTCAGTGAGATTTGCACAGGAATATTTGGAATATGGTCCATTATGAGTTCTCAGGAGCTGGTTTTAAACATCTGTGACTGAACATTTTCCATTTTTTTTTTCAATTATGTCAAATCCGACTTGCAATCTGAGGAATATCAGGATGAAACTCTAGAAATTAATTTTTGATGAAAAAAAATCTAAAACCTTTAAAAAGTCTGAAATAAACGAGGTCCACTTGGCTTGATACTGCAGAAACAAAAGGCATCTTTTTACACTGAAAAATAAGGCTTCTGGCTTGAATTTACTGAGTTTAAACCTACTGTTGAGTTATAAACTTCTTAAACTGTGAGTTTAGAATGCTAATTATGTGATAAAAGCCAATGCTTACTGCATGTGAATTAAAGTATTTTACACTGTCAGACTTAGAAGTATAAAAAATAAGTCTGGGTTGTCTTTGCAAAGCAGGTAATTGTGTACTCTGTTGGGAAAGCACTTGCCTTTGTGTGCCCTTAAACATCTTCAGCGGATACTACTAAAGGAATAAACGTCTTCTCTTTCTGCTCCCAAAGCTGATAATGCAGGATGAGATTTCTAGACACAAGGAATGCATTTTCCATTTCAAAGGGAACGAAACTGCAATCTACTGTACCCATATGGAAGTGTCACAAATGTTAAAAAGCTCAAGTAAGAGCCACAGAGGCAAATGGGAAGATATTATGAAAGAGCAGCCAATTCACAAAACTGTTTTGTTATCATCTTAACTTACTGAGATTGGCTCTGTTGGTCAGAGCATGGTGCTGGTAATGCCAAGGTTGTGGGTTTGATCCACGTATGGGCCACTCACTAAGGAGTAGGAGGTGTAGGCCCCTTCCAGTTCAGAATATTCTGTAATTCTGTGAACTTCTGTGATTCTAAACATTTCTTTGTGAACAAACCCTATATCCCTGATCCCTCAATGGGCTTTGCTTTGGGAATGATCTTGGCCCCAGACCCCGCAAACCAGTCACGCATTGTTTAACTTCATGCGCTGGAAGAGTTCTTCTGGTTCTTCTGATGGCACAAAAACATGGCCATAGCTGTCTGGAGGACTGAGGTCCATGGCTCTCATCCTGCAGGGATCTGCAGAGGTACTGTACACCTGTGTGCAGTCTGACTAATGCTATAGAGCAAAACAATGTAAACTAATGCAAATAATTGCTCATACACAGCAATAGCACAAGTACTGTCCCTATGAGTGACGCACAAGCACATTCAAATTTAGATAAACAATTTGTCCCCCAGGAAAAAAGAAGTTCCACATTTGATTTATGTCTTAAAAAAGGCTGCTACAGTAGGCTGAATAATGTTTACCAACTTCTGGGCTTTTTTCTTGACAAGCATTAAAAATAATTGAGAGGAGAAAAATGCATTTTTGCATGCCAAAGAGAGAAAAGACAGGCTTCTCATTCTTAGGAAGAAAGGAAGTTATAGAGGGAAAAACAAAAACCAACAAGGAATTTGAGATTGGTGGAAAAAAGTACCTTATGGTTTAACATAAAGGATTTTCTGGATTTTGTAACAATTTAGGAAGGTTTCGCCTGGCTTTCATTTCACTTCCTTGAAAACATATGTCCATACATTTTTAAAAGGACATTCTCAAACACCAACTATACAGCCAGCTCTTAAAAGAGAAACAAAAAAAGCGAACATACAAAACAGTCAGAAAAAGGGAGCTCTTTTCCTGTTATCTTCTACACTTGCAAACCTCCTCTCACATTTTCTTAAAGGCTTATAAACCTTTGCATAGGGAACTGAGAATCATTATGTTCAGAGGAATTTATAGGTAATATAAATCTATCATTTTCAGTTGGACTAGATGCAGATTTTAAATGTTTCTCTTTTTTCTGTGCAGTTTATTGTCTGTAACCAGGCATTAAAAGACTAAGAAAATTTAACCTTGATTACTTAAGTGACTCTCAAAAAATCACTATTTGCCAAGATCATTCTCTCTCTGTATCTTACAGATCAAATTTGATAATTTTACAAACTAAAAGATAGATTATCACAACTGCTCACCCAACAAATAAAAGACAAAAGCTACAAGTTAAGACAATTTATTTCCAATAAGTGCAAATTACTATACTTAGCAATTGTGCAAATGAATGTTTTAAAGTGAAGTGGGTTCAGGCTGATCACAGGCTAAGCATGGGCAAGTAATGGAAGCTAAAATTTGTTCTAGGAAACTGCTGAAGATTCCTGGGCTTCTTGGATGAACCACTTTGGCTTATTTGTGGACACTGGGAGCCCACCTGGAGACCAACTAAAGAGCACAGAGTAAACAACTATATAGCAAATTCTATAGGTGCTCTCTTGGTCTCACCAGTGTGCTCAGCACCCAGTGAAATCAAGGACTATATGAACTACTTATTTAACATTTTGGGTGGCAAAGGCTCATTCACTCTTTCAAAGCAATACTGTTTCTAAAAGGAGGAATAATATTTTTGCTGTAAACTGTCCCAGTTAGAAACAGGAACTTGAATTCCTGAATGATCAGATTTGGATCTGAAATTCATGGTCCTTTTAGACGACTGGGTAAAACTCATAAAATTTCTGTTTTGAAATTTGCTGTAAAACTGAAGAAGTCAAGAATTGGACTGGATTTTAGGTGACTTAGTTCCATTCTTTCCTTTATATGGGGGGAATAATAATGGAAGCCGGATAAGGCATCACTCAAAAGGGGAAGATTCAGGACAGATCTTCAAAAAAAAAAGGAAAGAAAGATGACTTTTTATAAAGAATTTATATCTAGGTAATGTTTTCAGACGAGATAATAAACTGTTCTTTTTTGTCACCCTACCTCCAAGATTAAGACAATACACTTTTCATGACCTATAGGCCTATTAGAAATTCAAAGGCATATAAACTTTAAATGCTATCAGACTTCTGTTGAAAGGTAGATCTTGTAACGTTTTTTATTAATTTCCCCCCCCTACTCTTATCTCTCCAAATTTTCCAGATCCAGCAACTGATGGTATGGTCTAGATTGTCTTTTGCAAAATCCTTAATTTTTTGCAAACAATTTGACATTGAAGCATTATATGTAATATATTTATTTCATTTCCTTCACAATTTCTAAAGAGTATGCTACATCTAGAGATATGAATATTTTTATAATCACTGTAATTACTGGCCTATGGTCCACATGAACGGTGGACACTGTTAAGCTTAGATATTTGTTCGAAACTGGGAGAACAAGAGTCTAACTCAGATATATCCAAGTTTTTTTTAATGTGATACAAGTCCATGCATTCAAGCAAAACACAACTCAGTGAAGTAGCAGTAAATTCAGATACAACAGCCAAGGAAGTGAGAGAATGTGTTTAATATCTGATCTACTTGCATACTATAGTTTGGGCACAAAAATGGCTGGATCTGCACAGAAATAAGCCATGCTTTGCAAAGTTATCCTGTAGTATTACATATAATGAGCTTGCCCTGTTTGCTTTTTAATTCAACTATGCCCAGGCACTGACTATACTTATGTAGGAGAAACTGAAGTAAAAACTCAGAGGCAGGCATTTAGTATTATCAGAGACATTTTTGAATATTCTATTGTAATCTGAACTACCCTTATTGGACTAATAATCACAGAACCACAGAGTCATAAGATGGTTTGGGATGGAAAGAATCTTAAAGATTGTCTAATTCCCACCCTCCTGCCATGGGCAGGGATACCTTCCACCAGCCAGGTTGCTCAGAGCCCATCCAGCACGGCCTGGAACACTTCCCATGGATGGGGCATTCACAACTTTGGCAAATACAGTGTCCATCTTTCTCATAGTAAAGAATTTTTCCTCATTTCTAATCTAAATCAAATCTCCTTCAGTTTATCACCACACCCCCTTGTCCTGTCACTACATGTCCTTGTAAAAACTCTCTCTCCAGCTTTCTTGTAGCTCTCTTTAGTGACTGGAAGGCTGCTCTAAGTTGTCCCCAGAGCCTTCTCTTCTTCAGACTGAACAATTTAATTCTCTCAGCCTTCCCTAGTATGAGAGGTTCCACCCCTCTAATCATCTTGTGTCCCTCCTCTGGACTGTCTCCCATATAGGTCCATGCCCTTCCTGTGCTGGGGCCCCGGAGCTGGACGCAGCCCTGCAGGTGGGGTCTCACGGGAGTGCAGTAGAGGGAGAGAGTCCCCTCACTCGCTCTGCTGGCCATGCTGCTTTGGATGCAGCCCAGAATAGGGTCAAGTAATACTTTATTTAATCCCTCAAAGCTTTCCTCCTTGTGCATTGCCTTCTGTTTCTTCTTCAGCCTAGAAATGTCTTATCAGGCTATTAATTCCCAACATATGCAATTTACTTCCCATGTAAACTTTATCCCACAGAACTCTTCACATATCTGGTAAAATAAAGAGTTAAGAGCCAGGACAGAGCTATAAATAAAATGTTGCCAAGATAAAACTATGAATAAGATTTTTGTTACACTATGACATAGAAAGACAGATTTCACAACAAATTTTGGTATGTCAGTGATCTGTGAAAGACACTGGGCTTTTTTGTTTGTTTGAAAAAAACATGATAAAGATTTGTTATTAATGGAGCTAATCATGGTAGGAAACCTTAACTCTGAAAAGTGTTTGAAAATGTTACAGTCTACTGGGCTTCAATCCATTATCTGAACACTCACAAATGTACCCATACTCATCCAATAGACCAGAACAACTCTTGAAGAGCTGCTATGGTCTTGCGAGTGAGTGGTACATAAACCATCCTGTGTATGAAGTTCAAACCTTCCCCTACACTTTTACATCTAAGGTTAATTTATTTTAAACAATGGAATAAATAATCCGACCTGACCCGGTTTCATATGCGGTCTCATATGAGGTCAGCAACACTCCTACATTTTCAAGGTGTGGTGAAATTCCCAAAGAAAATTAGCCCAGTGATAGCATTTCCTTACTGTTTACTCACTTTGCAGTAATCCTAATAAAGTTTGAAACAGGACACACCCAATGGATGGGAGAGGTCCTGATATTAGGAGAGAGTAGTATCATAAACAAGAGTACATCTCTCCTCTGTTAAGGAATGTTTATGGAAAAAAGAAACTGGGAAATGAGAAAACAACAAAGGAAAAAAAAAAAAGACACTGACTAATTTTGAGGGTAAAAACTTCACTGAATTCCCCAAGGGCTTTATGGTCCTGTGAGGAATAGAGGACTAGATGTTTAATCTCCTTTGAGATGTGGCTGGTTTCCACAACTTAAATGATCATTATCCTTGCTGAGAAGCTTCTTATAAACAATTTTAAGCATTTTGTTTCAGCACAAAGCTGCCATTAAATGCTGATGTTGCTCCCCCTCTTTCATGCACTAGAAAACTGAGGGCATTTTTTCTTTCTTGCTAGTTTTCTGCTCTTGCCTAGTAACTTGTGAATCATTAACTGACACTACAGAGCATAGCTGTGAAAATAACTGTGGTTTAGAGCTGCCAATAATGGCCCACTAAAGTTCCTTCCCAGCACATGGCATAAAAACACCTCCAACAAACATTAAAAAGTCCCTTCTGATGTTGCTTAACATTGCCAGCCTGCTTGGGCTTAAAAAGCACAATAAAGAGGTTGCTTTCCAGATTTTCATATGCCAAATGGGAGGTGCTTTTTGGTGAAGCTTTTCCCTGAGGGAAAGGAGAGCAGCTGAGTTACCTCACACAGCAAAGTCGATGTTTGGATGATCCCACTCTAGGGAAACATACACAAGTGCCACAGTCAAGCTGCTACTAGTGGATTTGTCTGTACTAAGCAACTAAGCAGTAGAAAAGTTCAAGAGAAAAAAAGGAGCATCATAAAGATACTCTTTGGGAGCACATGACATCCAGCAAAAGCCATTATGCAGCAGCCTGAGTATGCCAAGGAACAACAGTATGAATACAAAAAGTGAGTGTCTGAAGTCTTAGTGGAATTCCCTGAAAATATAGCCACTTGAGGAATCTATTTCTTCAGAAAATACCTTTTGTGCTGCTGGGATATTTGGGGGATTCTATTTTCAATACCTGTGTTCTGGATCTAGTGGAGCAATGCTTTTATCACGACTATAAAATGGTTATGAGGCAATTCCTCATATGAAACAGTCAGTAACAGTGGAGCTTTTTAATGACAAACATGATGTCAGACAAAGGGCATCAGGACTTACTCTTTGTACTACAATACAAAATAACAATACATAAACACCTTTGTGAAAGCAGCTTGAAACCCCATGTTTTCTATTAAAAAGTCATGTTCAATCTTCACTGTTGATAGAACAGAATAGCTAACACAGAGAACACTGTATATCAGAAAGGTCAATAGTTATTATGAGCTACAAATATATTTTTTTCCATCCTTCAGGCTGTTTAGCGCATATCACAGCATGAGCAGCTGTCTTCTTTAATGCTTTTAAAATTAGAATCCCAAAGAGGAAGAAAAAAATTACATTTGCAATGATTGCTCTTTGCTTTTGTAAGTTTACTTTAATACACTATTTTATATACATGAATCTTGCATGCAGCCTAACCAAGGGGCAGTTACTGGTTCCTAGTATCTACTGGATTGTTACATGAATGCATACAGAATCCTGACAAAAAAATCACTTTGCACAAATTGTGTAACCTTGTTGAATAACATGTCTAGAAAAGTATGTAGCTACCGAGCATATGTTTAAATCAGGCAAGTGCACATGTGCAGGCACAGACTGATCTGCCCATGGTGAACAGTTACTGGCTCAGCAGCAATAAACAGAGGGGGCCACCATTTTCTGTTCACACACTGAAAAAGGAAATAAAAAAGGGTGGTACGACTGTGGCAGCATTTGACCTCTCACATTTTTCAAACGTGGCAAATAACTGGGTCCATCTTTGCTAACAGTGAACAACTGCTAAACACTGCAAAGAGGTTTCCATTCTCTTCTTGGGATTTCTATCACATTGGCTCTATCAAACAGTACCACTTTCCAAGTTTAAACTTTTTATGAATGCATATTGGTGTGTCAAATGCAAATAAGTACTCTATAAATATTTTGAAGCATGGAGGGCAAGAAATAATTTTCTTTATAAAACAAAATTTTAGCTAATTTTGAATGGTTCAATGATAAGAACTCATGCAAGTTGGATTTACACAGCATATATTGTCAAGGGAAAATATGTATAAATGTCTAGAAGAACTGTCATGAGTTTAATATTTGTTTACAGATAACTTCATCACTGGACAGTCAGTAGAATAGGCATGGTGCTAAGCACCATGTCATGACTTCAGAATAATATATTTCAGAATATAGTAAAGTGACACTTTTTCTCACACAAAATGTAAGAAAATGTATTTTCACATACTCAGAATCTACTTACCCCTGTCAAAACCAGGTTTAACTAACACTGGTAATTTTCAATATAAAGAGTAATGGAAAAATGAAGAAATGTAGCCTTTCTCATACTTTGCCAAACAATTAGCACTTTAAAAATCCCATAAATATAACTATTACTTAAACATGAAAATACTTATGTCCTCTACACTGTGCATCCAGCTGTATTTCAGAATGCCGTTAACATTTCCGTCATTACAAGATTCTCTGTGCAATTGTCCCTTCTCATCTGTGACACTGACACTCCATGACCCGGTCCAGGATCAGATGAATCAGACAGGCTGCTAATCCTGCAGCTTCTGAGGGATTTGCTAGCACAGCTGGGACAGTGGGTAGCTGATGCTGCTGGGACAGGCAGCTCAGCTGGCAGTGCTCTCAGAGGCAGCCCTCACCTCCAACACTCACGTTCCTGGCTGAAGAACGGGTAAGAGACCCAACTGCCCAGGTTTCTCTACAGCTTTGTCCCTTATTAGAACTGCTGCCTTGTTCCTGTTACAGTATTTTCTCCTCAGGGCAGCAGATTAAATTAAAATATGGCAACAATATTCCTAAGGTACACCAAGAGAGTTCTTATACGGATAAGTTAGCACTTACAGAATTCTTTGCTTATGCAGAATTTATAAAAAAGCTGAAAATAATGACAAGTGCTATGCCATTTAAATTCAAAAGGAGTTGAGAACAAGTATCTCCAAAACTGACAGACTTGAGTCTGCTGAAGGAAAAACCCCTAGGGGTAGTTTCTGTGGGCTGCAGCCATGCATTATTCTTAGAAAAGTATTCATTCAAATTATTTAGTAAAAACAAATGTCAAGTGGACCGGACATCTTACTTTTATTATATTTTCTGTCTTTATCTATTTATTTTGCACTGTGGAATTAAGAAGGTTTTTGACAGACATAATCAGAACCTGTCATATAACACAGGAAACAGCATGTTAAAAAATCAGCCCACACTGCAGATATTTTGGCATATTTATCACAAGGCTTGAATAGTAAACACTTAACAGACAGAATTCTGGGGTATTTTTTAACAATGGGAACAATGACTTTTTTTTCCCATAATGCCCCTTTCAATTCAAGTGCCAAGAAAACAAGGCCAGGCCCATGATAAAAGGAATAAGGTGATCAATAAAAATAGCTATTCCGTTTTTTGGTAATCCATTTTTCTTCCTTCAGTGTTTGCAAACTGAGCAAATTGCAGAATGAGCTTTTAGGCACTGTCAGAACATGGTATGACTGGTGAAATTTCCATGGTACAGTATTTTCTGAGTTTTTCTGAGTTAAAATTTTTCTACATTGTATCTTCACAATCCTGGAGCTTGAACTGTTTCTTTTTTCTCCAAGTCTGAAGATCACCCCATGGATTAGTAAATGATTGAGGATTGTCTCTTAAAAGACTCTTTAAAAAACTGTCAGAATCAACCCGAGACAAAGATTTATTATGAACTATTTAAAGGGCTTAATATATGTATCCCCAAAGAGCCCTTGGAGCAAACTAGAAAGGAAGAATGGAAATCTCAAAGAATGGGAAAAATCTCCAATGCCCCACTTTCTTCACACCATGATTACTGTTTACTCAAAGGATAAAATGCCTAACCTGTCACATGCAGTCTTCAGAAGCTGTATTATTGCTGATGTACAGTAAAAACCCAAAACAATGAGCCTCGACAGCAATATGCCTAAGAAAGGCAGCTGTAATTTGCTTTCTAACCTGTCCACTAACACACTAATGTGGATACATCTTGTAGAAAACGCTGATCTCTTGACCCAGACAGCAATCAAACAACTGCCAGAGTGTTTGCTGTCACACAAGCTGTGACCATTACCTTAATTATATGTTACCACGTAACAAACCTTCTCTAATGAGCAACTCTTCTCCCACCCGTGTGCCAGCTAACCCTTCTGTCCTTGAGGAGTATCAATGCAGATAACTTCAATTTGAAATTTGAAAAGCATATTCACATAGAGTACTTCCCTAGAAAAAGATATGCATTACATAAAGATATGTAAAGGGAATTATAAAGAAATGTATAATATATAATTGGTAAACTTTAAGTAAAGTTGGATATGACCTTTAGCTATATGTTCACATATAAATATATCCATCTTTCCATATTTCTTTGTGTTTAGGGAAGTACCTAAAATACTTCCACAACGATACGTTTTACTTTGAGACTGAGCCCAAAGAAAAGGTACATGAGTCATGGCTCACACAAATGCTTGTTTTCCCTCAGTGGTGCCAACTTCTAGCAGGTTATGCTTTCTAGTTTTTATATCGTTTTTTTTCCCCTTCTGTTGTCAACTGTTAGGACATTCACATTTAACTTACAGGACACCATATCCTTATAATCAAATAAAAGCTTCTCTCAGAAATTATCTGTGTTCTACCTCAGATGCAGTACTGGAAAAAGGAGGAAAGATTGAGAAATAGAAATCTGGTTTTGGTCTATCTGGATTATTAATCTTTCTTCTTATGGGATAGTTTCAACATTTTAGCCCTTCATGCTAAATGCATATCTAACCTAAATAATTCAGCAGACTTCCCATCTGCTGTATGTTTTACTTCAGTGGGCAAAACACTTAAAAATACAGCTATTACACCACAAGAAGATCAGGAGGAACATGAGAAGGACCTAAATAGAAGTCAGAGCAGACAATTGAACAGCAGAGCAACAGATGAAATTTCATGCAAACAAGGGAAAGCTGTAGCACACTTTTGAAGAAACAGAAACTCCTCTATATTCAGGTGCTTTAAATAATTTTAACAAGGCAATAAAAGGAAATGGAAATATCTCAGTGAAAACACATGCTCTGTATGGAGACTGTTACACCTAAAGACTTAAATGAAATGTTAGAAAACAATAAAAAATTATTTAAAATTAATAAATTAATAAAGATAATATTACTTTTCTATTATGTAACTTTATGGTCCAGACTTCAAATTCAGTATTATGTTTAGTTCTAGTCGTCTGTTATTAAAAAAGAGAATAATGGAAACAGAAAAACTTAAGTAGAAGGATATCTGAAGAGAGATTAATGGGATTATAAATATGTAGCTTCAAGAGCAGATAAATGTGACAAGAGATACATAAAATAATCAATGATACATAAAAGATACAATAAGAACAGGATATTTTCAATAAATTGAAGGGAAAACACATTTTGAACTGCTAAACACAAAATTATTGAAATAGATACTTTTCACCACTCAACATGTAATCTTTACAATTCTCTATCTCAAAAGAAGGACTAAATATCTCTGAGGCTAACTAAAATAACCCTGCTACACTATGAATAATAAAATTTACATGAGATATCAAGTGTTCTAATTCAACTTATATGGGACAGTTACCATACTGAAGATTTTACATTGGGAAGTATTTAGTACCAGCTACTCTAAATGATAAGATAGTGGTCTAGATAAATATTCAACATTCACTTATACAAGTTCCCGTGTTACTATGAAATTCCTCTTCCATCTAAAGATCTGTAGAAGGAAATGCTTGTCTTGTTTACTCATCCCTCACTCCCCATGGTGTATAATTCTCCAGTAGTTTCTCATATTCAGTAGCATAGAAAAAAAACCAAAATAGTCCCTCCACAAGGATAGGTAACTACACGGTCTTCCCTTTTCTTCATTTGCTGGCTTTAAATTGGAACATTCTTATTATGTTTCTCTAGAAATTATGAACAGCAACATAAAGCTGATTTGTATTAAGGTTGAAGTAAATTGTGAAGTTAAGGAGAACTGTGGTGAACCTCTTGCCAGTGCTTCTTTTCTTTGAGTACTGAAAGATTTTAGTACTTCCAGCTGAAGTCATTACAGATCCTTGAATGGACTTAACATTCAGTGACCATCTTGGTAAAGCTTCTACAGGTATATTAACCAGAAAATGAAGGTCAAAGGTGTACCTCAATAAAGAATGCTGGAAATATGGTAAGAACAGATGAGGAGAAGGCTAAGGTACTCAACACTGTTTTTGTCCATCTTCAAGGGCAACTCCACTTCCCACACCTACTGAGTGGATGGACAAGAGGATGGAGACTGGGGGAGCAAAGGCCCTCTCTCATTGTAAGCAAAGATCAGGTTCATCAACCTGAACATAGGCAAGTCTATTAGATGCAATAAGACACACTTCACAGTCCTGGGGAAAGTGGCTGATATAGTTACCAAGCCACTCTTGATGAGATTTGAAAAGTCATGGCAGTCAGGTGAAGTCCCAGGTGACTGGAAAAAGGGAAATATTTCACTCATCTATAAAGGGCAGACCCTGGGAAGTACTGCCCAGTCAGCCTCTCCTCTGTGCCTGGGAAGGTCATTGAACAGATCCTCCTAGAGGCTGTGCTAAGGCACATGGAGGATAGGGAGGTGGTTTGGGACAGCCGGCATGGCTTCATCCAGGGCAAGCCCTGCCTGACCAACCCTGTGGCCTTCTGTGATGGGGTGACAGTGGACAGGAGAAGAGCAACAGATGTCATTTATCTGGACTTCTGTAAAGCTTCTGACAGGCTTCCTCCTAACATCGTTCTCTCTAAATAGGTCAGTATATTTAGATTAGATATGAGGAAGAAATTCTTTACTATGAGAATAGTGAGGAACAGGTTGCCCAGAGAAGTTGTGGATGCTTCATCTCTGAAAGTGTTTCAGGTCAAGTTGGATGGGGCTGTGAGCAACTTGGGGTGTTCCTTTCTATGGCAGTGGGATTTGAACTAGATTATTTTCAAGATCGCTTCCAACCCAGCCTATTCTATGGTTCTATGATGATTTCTTCAGAACTGAGAAGTTCCATCCTCCAGCTGGCCTAAGATGTCTGCCTTTGCTGCATATACATATATATATTTAATGTGTTCTCTACATTTCCCCCACTCTGCTACTTACATGGGAAAAAGCAGTGTGCAAAGCTTGCCCACTGTCATTATAGGATTTCTTTATGAAGAATCTATGCTTAAATTGATTTCTTTAATCACTACACATGATCTTTAAAGATAAAAGATTGTTATTACATAGCTTGTGTAAGAATTAAGGCTTTGTAGAGAATAATAATTATAAGACTGTTTTCCAAGAAATTATAATAGAGATGCAGCATATACATATTGCAAAGAGTTCTGCAGTCAGATTATACCCTGCACATTAAAAATATTATTATAAGAATTTTAATTTAATCCTGGTACATTTTTAATGAACAATTATGAGGTAATTGGGGAAGATCATGAATCTTATGTGTAAATGCATTCTACAATACATGTATGTCTTGCTACAAAAAATACAAATTGTAACAGTGAATTAACATGTTTGAATTAAATATTACATACATTCTTATATACTGTAAAATATAACTTGTCATATGAGATTACTTTTCAAAGCCAACCGGTAATATAAGACCAACAGTGATCCACGCTCTCATTGTACTCTCTTACTGCCTTAGTCACAACATAGATCATTAAATGGCTTACTGGTCTATGGAAAAAGAGTTTTCTAGGTCAAAAAATTTAATTTCAGAGTGAATTTGATTAATTAACATTTTAATCAAAATACAAAAGAAAACTCTACTCTCCAAAAAGATTTTTTAAAAAATATTTGGTGTTTTTCTACTTAGGTTCTCCAGATAGTCCTAGAAAATCCCAGCACAGTTCAAATGGTGATTTCATATACAAAATATTAGTAACTGCTTAATATAATCAGGTGTTAGAATAATGATAATGATTACCTCATCATATTGGTAATTTTTGCATTCTGTTAGCAAATTTTGCTTTTGCTAACATGATGCAAAAGTTGTTAATATAATGAGTCTCATTGTATTAGCAACTTTCTATCACATTAACAAAGATTAAATTTGCTAATGTAATATGACAGTCACTAACCCAAGATTAGTGTAAACAGAGACCAGAGTCTCTGTAGGCCTCCTAAAGGTAATGCTGAACATGTAAGCAATGCTCATTTGTTTTTCCTTTGCCAGCTATACCTCGAGTGCCCTAAGTGTCACATCCATTGGCACTCCCTGAACGTGCTCCAGGAAGGTCCACTTCATGGAACACTGGCAGCCATGAGACAATGATTAACTTTTGATGCAAAATCATCAACCATAAAGTGACTTGTTAGAAGATAAGTGACTCATGCAAATGGATCAGCTGATATTTATACAACACCGAGATGCGTTCATGAAAACTGACATTAACAATATTGCTGATTAATTTATACATGACCTCCCATGATGAGCATACTGATGCCTACAGAACTATTGAAGAGTTACAGCAAACATCCTTGGACTACATTGCTCACGGGGGTCTCCCAAAAGAGACTGCACATCAGGAATTTATGGCATAAATGCAACAGCATTGTAAGTGGCAAAGAGCCTGAATACAATGATCTTTTTACTTGTATAGCACAATGTTAAAATGGCTGCTCAACCCCTACACACCTGCACAAGTGACTTGGGAAGAAAGATATTATTTGTATCTATAAAGGAAAATTAGGGGGCTTTAGCTGTGTCAATGATCCCTCCCTCCTCCTGTAACATTGCGATTATTCATGTTCCTGGGGTAATGGTTTCACCTCCTTGACCCAGACTTCAAAGGAGGATCCCAGACTTGAGGAGCCATAGAGATGCTGTGGCCCTTAGTGAGTATGGAAATACAGGTCCCTCTTCTCAGAGGAAGCCTAACCTTGCCTAAATGGTCTGATTTGAATGAGCCTCTGAGTAAGGTGCTATGTTAGAGAAGAACTGTGACAGACTGTTACTATAACAGAAGTAGAGCTTGCTCTCACCTTCTACTTTGAGACTTTTAGGACAAGCCACATACCAAATCCAATCACTATTATTCTACATCCTGGCTCAGAACAACCTAAAAAATGTTAAGTTCTCCTTCCTGAAGTCTACATGCATCCAGTGTTGGAATATACCAGACTACAACACGTGGGTGCCAAAATGCAATTCTCGTTTGACAGAAGTGAAAATTAAATGCAACAGTTAGTCAACACAAGAACTATTTACAGTAGCAAGCAGTTAAACATCACTAAAATATTCTGAGGAGAAAAATCAACTGTTTGTCTACAGTCTAAGGTGAAAAACAATGACATCAGAAAGGCAGTAGACACAAGCTTTCAGTGAATAACCTCAGCACAGGCTCATGCAAAGAATAGCAGCCACTTGATATAAAGTCACTCTTCCCTTCAGAGAAAACACCAGTAAATTCAGCCCATATGATGTAGTAACAAGAGCTAACAGGAAGCAGGATTCCCTCAGAACAGAGCTGCTGAGCAAACTGGAAAACCAGTAAGTAAACTTGAAAACTGTGCAGATAAATAAAATGTATGCTCCAAATTTTCATTTGCTTTGTGCTTGATTTGATTTTATAGCTGTTGAATAAGCTTTGTGGTCAAGCACTAAAATGTTAGAATTAGCACATGTGGATTGTGAGAGCTGTGAAGTCCCAGATCCAATGGCACAACTGCAGGTGCAATAAGCAGCTAAGTAAAGGAATGGGCTGATGGGGGAGCTAGATATTTAAGAAGGTTCATTAACTGAATATGAAGGGCCTTTTGACATCAGAGGAAGTTAAAACTGGATTCACAGCTTTATGTTAACATGTAGATTTCTTTTACTATAAACAGCAGGCTGAACTCAAGAAAAACTAGTTTTGTGATAATGATATTTCAGTTCATAGTACTAAAATATAAAAGGGAACAATCATGAGTTTTCCACTTCTTTTCCTTCGGTTCTTGGAATGTGATTTCTGTGAACAATTGTTTAGTTAGAAGACCACTTCTTTCAGTGAAGTGTAAAACTGAAGCCCTAACCACTTATTGTTATGAACAGTATGTGGTTTTTTCTTTGTTAGAGGAGTATTTCTGGGGCTGATTCATGACTGAATTCTAATATGGCAAACTGTATTCTGCTGATCTAAATTGCACTGGCACAGGTTGGTTTGGTTTTTTTTTTGTTTTTGTTTTTTTTTTTTTTTTAATGCAGAAATCTTATTCTATCTTGGCCAGTTTATTTGACTCTGACAGTTCACAGCTGAGTGGTTCAGAGGAATACACAGGTGAATTCCTTAATTCACCTCACTTGACAAAAGCAGGACCTGATCCTGCAAGTCAGCTTTAAAATTGCATTTGGAAGCTGTCATGGAAATCATGTGAGAGAAAAACTGGTTCTCACCATTTCAGAAAATTAGGTCACTTATTTAGGACATTAGAAAGAACTTAGGAGTTATGACTTGAGGCACACATTATATGTTTCTTTGCCAGTGTAGTCTCCCTACCTAGTGGAAAGAAATAGATTCTTAATAATGTAATTATAATAAGCTAATCTGTCTTAAAAAGTTCCTAAAAAGACATATTTCATGATACAACTCTTTATGTTTATGCTGAGTTTATGAATGATGATGGGCCTCTTTTCACAAAGCCTCCATAGTGCCAAAGATCTTTGGATTGAGCACAAGAAAATTTAGGTCATACAAGAATAAAACCGTGAAAAAACAAAAGTCTTAATCATGGCAGAAACCCTAATGGCAACTGGGGCAGGTGTTTGAGGAATATATTGTATTCTCCTGAGGCACAGCAGCAGAGGGGGGCAAGTGACATGAGAAGCAGGCGAAACAAAGTAATTTGTTGACATTTTTCCCCAGTGTGCTTTGTATCACATAACTGCAGCATGCATCGCACTCAATTTTACTTTGCTGTTTTCAGCCTAAGCTTAGCCTGTTTGTAAAATTTGCCAGTCCCATTGACAACCCTCAAGCATACCCATGGATTAGTAGAGGATTGTGCTGGAGGAGATGGCCCGGTCTTTCTGGTCCAGGGCCACATGCAGCCCTGGACACTGGAGCCACAGGAGAATCCCTGACAGGGGCAGCAGTTCCAGGACTGATGTCATCTGCGGGCCAGCCACTAGAAGTCAGCAGTCACATACACTCCTGCAATCAGCAAAGAAACCCCAACAGCCAACATGTACGGGACAAGCATCCAGCTAACTGCAATCCATGTACAGAATCCCGGATTCCTCCAGAGCGCCTCAGAGAGCCAAGAGCTGCCCAAACTCACACCCTTCTAAGCACGGGTAAGGTGAGCAGCCCCCAGACTTTGTACATGACAACTTCTTTACAGCGTATAGAGACGTAGGCTTTGCTTTTGTACAGACTACTGAGCTGCCATTTCAGCATCTCTCCTGGGCCCCCTGCGCCTGGAAGCGAAGCCCAGTTTGTGGGGAGGAAGGACTGGATGGTGCATGGGCCTTCATGCATTCACGTGATGGAACAGTATTGGGAAAATGCAGAAACTACCATGAAAGCTGCTGGGTTGGATATGTCCAAACAAAATCCATGGTATTGGATTATTAGACAATATTAGACAACACACTATTATTTTTAGTGTCGTGCTGTATTACATTATTTGATAAAAGTAAATGCAAGAATTTGCCAGATGACTTGACTTCTATCCTTGTCAGATTATTTTGTTTAGTTTCTGATGAAAACATAAGACAAGCTTTGCAAAATCATTTTTGTGGATTCTCTTTTCCGCTTCTTTTCCCTTCCTATTGCCATGTATAATCTATTTACCTATGGCTCAATCATTGATTTATGCCCACTGGGATGATAGATACATATCCTGTAAGTGAAATCAGGTTTTTTTTTGGTACATTATATACACAGAGAATAGACACTCTGAATTGCATCTGTGAATAAAAGCATTGCAAATTGTTATTAATTATACCCTAAGGAAGATGTATTCCACTGTTGAACTTTCAGAAAAAGGAAAAAATAATAATTCTTCTCTTTACGGAACAATTTTTTCCTTAATTATGGAACAGCTGAAGAACACAGTATTACTTTTACCATGCAGTTCTGAAAATGCCAGTTGGGTGAAAACATACTTTTGGATACTTAAAATAAAAATATGAAAATGTTACAATAGCTTGCATGGAAGCTCCCCATGTCCGCTTAACAAAAATAGCCTTTGAACTGCAAAGAAATTTAGTGATGATTACTGTTCACTGAAAAAATAATACAAAATGTTATTCATCTATTTCTTTTCCTGACCATGTGTTTATCTATCATTTTGCAGTTTTCAGCAGAGCAGATGTGCTATAACAGAAACAGCAGCTACAGTATTTGCTCCACATATAGAAACAACAAGCAAATGTGACTCATATCCTGGATTACATTAAACAAAATGGAAGAGTGACAAAAAAAAAATCTGTTAGTCTAACAACAGATTTTAATTGCAAACCAAATTGAAATTCATTTGTTTAAAAAAGTGTTTTCAAATGTTAACACACAGATTTATACTGTCGTATTTGCCAAAAATGTTAATGTTGTGAGGTAAAATCCTGTTTCTAATGAGGTCACTAGAGCTTTCTCACTGCATCTGGGGGCAAGAGCCCATCTTGGTCCTTTATTCGGTTCCCCCAGATAATTTCATGTACACCAAACAAGCACTGAGCTTTCACTTTTCTTAAAAAAAAATCTTTAAGGCTGCAAATGATTAAATGCAATTAAGGATTTGTCCATAAAAATATAATCAATAATTATCATTCAGTGATTGGCTGCAGAGACCTGGACTTGAAATATGAGCTATTTGTCAGAGGGCAAATGCAAATGTCTATAACACAAGCAGGTTCTCTGCTCTTGACCTATTAAAACTTTGTTTGCTATTTTACTTGCTAGTGAACAAGTCATGCAGAAAGGTGTTGAGGAAATGAGCCAGCGTGTTCCCCAGGTGATATAAATGCTTTATCAAACTGATCCCTGCCTTGTTATGTAAACTATACCAGGTACCGTTCGTTTTAAACAGAGAGATAAACAGATCTAATATGCTTCAGGGCGTCATGCTTTATGCATGAACTGCTTTTTATTTTTATATTAAAGATTTTCCTGACACAACCCTTTGCAATGAAGGAAAGCTCCAATATAATGTCTTAACTACAACCACTGCAGCACCTGCAAGTTCAAAGTATTGAGACTGATATTCCCTGATTGGATAGTCCCATGTTAACCTGTTTAATTAATTCTTAATAAACAATTAATTTTTTAGTGAAATACCTCTTGCAATGAGAAAGTCCCTCACCAAAGATAAATGAAGTCATCCTCTGAGAAGGAATCTATAAATAACTTGGTCTATCTGTCTATTCACAATATTTAACCTACCCTTTGCTTTCACTTGTCTGATTTATCATTTGTTTTCGTATTTATTTTACAATTCTCAATCTGAAGTGATATCAGATAGAACATTCTTAACCTTTACAGGAGTAATATTCAGTTTCTTTTTATAGCAATGGGATTAAATTCTACTTTCAGCTTTCATGGGAGAAAATGCAGAATATCACCTAAGATTTCAGTTACTTAAGATTTTGGTCCATAAGCAAGACCAGGACTTAGTCATCTGTCTTGAATTTTAGATATGCAAGATGAAAGTGAGCACATTTATTCTCTTATTACAAAAATGGACCTACAGAATATTATAAAGATCCACTTTGAGAATTGTGTACACTTTTACCATAAAAATTATTAAAAAATTCCTTGATGTCGGTTTAATATTCAATGTCATATGCTGAAATTTTAAGGACAATTATAGAACCCTATTTTCTTAGAACTGTATAAGAAAAAGGAAAAAAGTCTTATGTGGATTATCACATACACAGAAATATTTTTTTATCCTACCTTAAATAAGATTTGAAGTACACTTTCCAATCTGAGCCTTAACTGTGGAGTCACTAGAGATACCCTTGTTATTTATCTGCTTCTACAAACAGAATTGTATGAATGCATGTTTGTACATACTAGTCCAGATTTACATATATGTATTCAAATGGCTTTTGCACATCTTCCTTATAAGTATCCATTGACTAATTATTTAAAAACAGTTGGTCAAAATGCTTTATAGAGCACTATTTGTATTATACTCAGCACAACAGTTGTAATAACTTTCAGGCTGATAAGACTGGTAGGTTTAGTCTGCCTCAGCTCACATTTTCAAGGTTGAAAAAAACTTGCTACCTGATAAAAGCCTTTGTTTTAGCAAGCATGTATGCACAAAGATAACACAAACCCCCTGATTTTAATGCTGAAGGCATCTGAATAACAAGTTTAAACAGTCTTATAACAGTCTTCACTAACATTCTGGTTTGTTTTTATTCATAATGTAATATTTACTTTTTTGGATACATGTTGCCTTCTTTCCCTTTATTCCATCTGCAACTCAAAATAGAATAAACTAATGAAATTTAACTCTCAGCAAGTCT
This sequence comes from Melospiza melodia melodia, assembly GCF_035770615.1. Classification (NCBI taxonomy): domain Eukaryota; kingdom Metazoa; phylum Chordata; class Aves; order Passeriformes; family Passerellidae; genus Melospiza; species Melospiza melodia. The sequence goes on from NC_086199.1 coordinate 26,035,481, forward strand.
TTGTTGTGAAAGGACTGAATTATAACTTTTTAATTTAGTCAAGTAAAGAATTATTACAGTAGGACTCTAGGGCAGGAATGTGTTAATAAAATCATACTCTCTGCCTTTTCATTTAAAATAATCCCCTTGAGCTGATTAAATGAAATATCACTTGTTTAATAACTGACAGAACATTATTTTTAAGCAGAAATGTTTTGCATATCTTCCTATCCTGATTTTAATTCTAGGCACAAAGTAGTGAAGGCACTGACATCACACAAAGGGAGTAGAGTTTAGCACTTGGATATAGTTTGTCCTGTCATAGTGGCATCTATAATTTAGTGTGAAGCAGTGAGGTAGACAGAGCATTATCATTAGAAATCATCCTGAACAGGGATATAAAACACAGTCGCAATAACACTTGTCAGAAAGGTGACTGCAGTCAAAACTAATATCCAAGAGTTTCAAGATAAATGCTGACACTGCAGCCATCTTACAAAGACTATTATTGCTCAAAAAAATCCACCCCAAAATGAAAAAAATCCCAAAACCCAACTATGAACCTTCCCCAGAGAGAACAAGTTAGAGTGAAGTTTGTATCAGGAGCAGCATAAACTTTTAAGTTTTATGGTAAATTAGGCTTTCTGGCTTAATGACTTTAAGCAATTTTTCTTTCCACCCTCTCCCCATTATCTGGAGTATGTTAGTACAATACTCAGAACAGGTGAATAACTGTGCTGCTTCCAGGTTCAATCCCTCTCTCTGCTGCCCACTTCCTCAGCCTTTTTATTCCTCAAAACCCACTTGATTTTCTTAGTCTTACACTCACTTTGTCTCGGAATGCAGATGTGATCCCATAGTCTTTTACCACTGATTTTGTAACTGCAAAGCCACAAGGAGTCCCCCAAATCACAATTGTAGTCTTGAAACTTGGAGGTAAGCCTAGTAATTTCATTGTGTTTATTTCTTTGGCACCCATAATGCCATATATATATCTCTGTATACATACACGGATGCACAAGAACGCTGCCTCTTTAGTGCTCAAAATACAGGTGAGGAGTACAAGGTATTTCTCCTGCTGCAGGCATCCTGTCCTGACCAGAGATACAGAATGGACACAATGGTTCAGTGGTTTGAATGCCTCTGGAGCTCAGCATTCCAGGTCAGATGACTTCCAACAGTGGCTTATACTTCTAAGAAATGGGAGAAAAATCTGCTAAAATCTCTAGGCTCTGTTCTAGGCCCCAGCCATTTTCAGTGCATCAAATATTCTGAGTCTGATGTTGTTTATATAAGAACCACCACTTTCCAAGGTCTACTACTTTGTGTCTGAAGAAAGCAAGCAGCAGGTTCTCCAAAGACCTAAATGTAATGTGGGAAGTGATCAGCTAGCAGAAGCTCTTGAGATCCATTCTGCAGTATTATGTGGTTTTATAGAAACTCAACCACAACAGAACAAAGCTAATTTTGTCTTGGTTTAATGTACATTTAATTAAAAAATATAGGAGAGTATGGGTCCTTGTAACTACAGAACTTTAGAGAATTGCTTGTTCAACAATTTTTATCTGATTATAGATACCAAAAAATATCTCTGGAAAAAGAGCCAGAAGACCTGCTGTGCACCATAGATAATGTGCATGTAGAAGACCTTTCTTCCTAAATTACCAATTAGCATCTAAATTGACTTGAAATACCATAAACTCTTCTATATAAATATTACAACTGAAATTAAAAAGGAATGCTGTCACCATATATAAATGCCTATATTTTAAAATATATTATTTAAATATTTAAAAATTCTAGTCTGCTCTTGACTGCAGGGTTAGTGACAATGAGCTCCACACATCCACAGCACCTGACAAACATGCTTCCTTATACCTGTTCTCCTCATCTTCCATATGAGTTTTACTAAATGGATTTGTCCCCTTGTAAACATATACCACGGGTAGTCTACGGAAAATTATTTCAGTCTTTTGTATCTTTACTCAGAAATAAATATTCTTATACCTCAAATCATGTCTGCAATTCATGTCTAAAGCCGTTTCATACTTGCTATATGATATCATGTGTATGTTAACTGAAATAGCACATATAAACCCAGATAATTTTTAAACATTATTTTAGAACTGTTTTTCACAACATTTTTGTAGATCAGGAAAATTTCTCTCTCCTAGTTAATCGTTGTTATCCTGAAGGTTTCTGCCTGCCATTTTACTCGAACACTGTGTATTTTTTAGCAACCTGGGCATTTCACCTTTTCACCTTTCCTTCATATTTTTATTTTGTTATATACCATCTATACCTCACAAATACATCAGTTTGTTTGGATATCTCCTGTTTTGAAATCTCGATTTTGCATGCAGTTGTTTTGTCTCAGTGAACAGTTGTAGAACCTCATGATCAGTTTAGATTAATAGAAAGAACCTAAACTATCTTTAACATAAGCTGTCTTTATTACATGGAAATTCAGTAAACTGAGCAGTTCATTTCTAACTACCAATCCTTTTTTTTTTTCCCACACATAACCCAATACACTTTTCAGTCCTGCTCTTAATTCTCCAAATTACCACCTTGCAGATAACTGCATGGTGTTGTCTTTACTGTGATGAAACTATTGTTTTTTTGCAAGATTAGATTTTCACAACAACCTTGGGAATTTCACTGTTTAGAGTCATTACTACTCTTGTATGTTTACATCTGATCTCATTCAGTTGTCATTATTTAAATGAGTTTCATGATGAATTTATGGATTACAGTTTCCCAATACTGGCTAATGAACCTATGGATTATGGTTTTCCTGTATGGGTTATATTCAGCTCTTTCCTTTATCCAGGATATCCCAGCACATTTGGAGTAGTGGCGACTTGTGATGTAAATAATTCTACCTACACCCTGATATTGAAAAAAATTATATTAGAGGCTCAACTGCAAGTATTTTTGAACCAACATCTTTTAGAATATGAAAGATGACTGTAGAAAACAGACCCACCCTCTCTGTGTGCCAAAAACCTTAAAAATGTTTTAAGCATCAAGAAATGTTCATTGAAATCTTGTCAAGGTGCAACATTTTTGAGTAGTTGAATGCATCCACCATTATTGCTCAGCAAGGTTCTGTGACTCTTTTTATTTCCCTCAGTCCTAATCACTAATTGCCTTTCTGCCCAATGTGGCTGAATATGCACCACATGTGTCCCTGCCTGCTTAAGGGCTGGTATTTCTACACACATACATATCTAGAAAAGAAGCAATTTTGAAGACTCCATTCTGATATCAAATTATCCCTTACAGATGTCACAATCAGTAAGATCTAAAATTATCCATGGTCTCCCAACTCCAACATGGTCTCTTTCAATAATGACTTCCTTACAGTTTATTTTAAACATAAGGTATGTTTGAAATTATGTGGCTCAGAGCACAAACAATAAAGTGTGCAAAATCTGTTTTTGGATGTGTGATCACTGTTAGTCAGGAATCACAAAGACTTAACAAACATAAGGTGTCAAAACCTGACTGCTTTTTTTGCAGCACACATACTGCGCAGTGTCAGATCACTTACAAGGAGATATTGGTAGGAGACAATTACAGAAGTTTAAAAAATACATTTTCCTTATGTGTAGGTATGAACCTGCCTGTAGACTGTAGAGGAAAGCATAACTTCTGAGTTTGTTTCTGAGAAAAGAAAACTCATGGTTCAAAAGTAAGATACGTTATAGATATTAAATGGGAGCTATGAAGCAAACATATACTGAATTTCTTTCCTAGCAAAAAAGAGTCTGGATTTACAGTGAATTTACTTTCCTTCATGGCTTGAAAACTTCATTACATAAAAAAATTAAGTTAGATGGAGAGGAATAAATTTAATCAAAACACTGTTAGATAAAATAACCTGGATTTACGAGTCTGCAGCAGCTACTGCCAAAACAAAGCTGTTGTGATTTACCAAAGCTAACAGCATTCAATTTTTAAACATCCAAAGGTGAAAATCTAACAAAACTTTACTAAATTATCTGTAGTATTTCATGTGCCAAACTACTTTGTTGTAACAAGTTTATCTAGTGGATTGTTTAAGACCATGTTCTTACTGTCTAAAAAAACCCTGAAAAGATCAAAAATTTACCATGGATTTGTAAGAGGTCATGAAGTTAAAGACAATGCTCAACCCCACTGCAACTGTATAAAATTATGCATAACACTAGAACGATATCACTACAGAAGTGAGAAATTTGAATTGTTTATAATGGGACCATAGTTTGGCAGTTGAATTTCTACTGGATTTGGATTTTGGACTAAGAACAGCTGTTGCAAAATATCTGGGAAGATCCCAGAGTGAAAGAGATTAAATTTGGGCATTAGCATTGAAAACTGTAAAAAGAAGAATACATGGCATTAAAGATGCTACAGTTTCTCTCAATGTATCCTAAATATAACATTGTTCAAAAAAATCACATTCCAGACCAATTTGATCTGTTTCTTGTGGCATACAGAATAAATAGCAAAGTACCTTAGGTGATTTTACAAGTATTAAAAGAGAGAGCTGTGCTAATCAATTCCTTTTATTTGTTCTTTCTTTTACCTTTATCTTGAACACAGAAATAGAAAATAAATCACAGTACTATATTTCTCAGAAGTTAATATCATTTACTTTCAATAGACTCAGTAACACTGTTTAAACCTTGAAAGCTAATAAACATGGATTTGTAGAATTAAAAACATTGAACAATTGGAGAAATAGTTACTCACAAAATTAAAGTTTTGTAGCCTAAAGTTGAAGACTGTGTTCCACACTTTAAATATTTCATATCAGGTGCTTTCAGCTCTACTACAGTTTAAAGTTTGATTTTGACTTTTTAATACAGTCCAACTTTTTGAATTTGTACTAAAAGGCTATCCCATGTCTACCTACAGTCTTTGATATGATTAACACAAGCTTTAAGTATGACATGCATTAAAAGAAGCTTAAACTTGAAATATGCTCTGATATTATGGCATAAAGTCAGCAGATGTTACTGCCTAAAAGTAAACCCAGCAGTTTCTTGATAGCAGCTACCATACAGGCCAACTAACATTTGAGTAATTTTCTTTTCCACAGCTATGGTGTACCAGAAGTTGTTTCTGACTATGCTTTGTATTTATATTCAAGGTGGGAGTCAGTCTTTACATCTGCAAGCCAAGATACCAGTCTGTAGTTGTTTTATTTTTTTTTCCCCTGTCCAATTATGGCCAACATACTTTTCTGGGGCTATCAGAAGTAGCAATTATGAGGACATCTATGACCAGGGGCAGTTTCTATTAGCATGCATCAACTGATTAAGCTGTAGCAGTAATTGGAGAGAAATAAGTTCACAAGTGAAACTTGTCATTTGAGTTAACACGTTTTTTTGGTGTTATGGGTGGATTTAAGTGCCCTACCTTCATAATTAGACCAGGTGATTTCAAAAAGTCTTTGGAAAAACCCAAAACTGATTGAACACATTTAAAACCTATGGCTATGCTTATTTATACCAATTAATTATCAAGGCTATTCTGTACTGTTTTCATTGGTATCAAAAGGAATACTAGTTGAGTAAGATGATGGATAAATGAAGGTTGATAAAACCATAGAAGACAAAAATGCACGGTATGTGTTAAAGAGAGGCAAGGACATTACTGCAGGTCCATATATATTGCATTTAGAATCACAAACTATTAAAACATAAGCATATTAGAATACAAGGATATCAGTCCCATCAGTGAAGATAAAAATGAACCCAAGCAACTTGCACAGCAAATACTTTCATGAGTAGCTGAGACACAGTGACTCAAAATCCATGACTATTAACTGTAAGACTGCAATACTGTAGGGAACTCTCCTGCTCTGGCAGGGGGATAGATAAGTTGACCTAATGTCTCTTTTCCATTTCTAATTTCTCTGATTCTATTAAGTCTTGGTATTTTCAGAAGAATTCAACTGCTTTCCAGGGCCTCTGAGACATGAGAATGTAGGCAATTCCTTCCTGTAAATAACACTACTTTTCAAACAGTAAAAATGGAGACTAGGAGGGGACATTAAACCCAGTTTAATAAATTCTAAGCTCGGGCACAGCAGAAACTCTTTTTTTCCCTATACTTTTCCTACTGGAGTTTAATTAAGATTGACAAAGCACTAACTTTAAATCAGAAAGGAGATCCTTAGATCCATTTTGTTGTCAAATATGCTTTCCCTGCAAATGGCAGGAGTAACACATATCATTTCACTGATAATGTTTTAATATCCTGCATTGAATAAAACTTTTTTTTTAATCAAGTTGCAATGGTAGCACTAAACTACACAAGGGGCTTGGGGGTTGCAGATGGCTGCATTACTCTAAATGTTCAAGCTTGACTGACCCATTTCATCAGCACTGTCAGAGCCTTGCACTGATACATGTTGACAACATTTAATCTTAAAAAATTGAAAGAAATGAATTAATATGCAAATTTCATCAGCTTTGTAATAAAAATGTCCTTGAAAAAAAACAGAGAACATGACCCCCAAGGAATAGTGTGAATTATCCCAGCTCAATTCTTTAAGTTAGTCAGAGGTATGTGGGTCCGCAAGGAAATCAGCGCAGATTTGACTTGGAAATAATTATGATGAAGAACAAAACACAAGCAGGTTGAATAAATGTAACAACTTGGGAAAAAGTCTTAGTCCTGTTTGTTATTCACTTTGAATTAACAGGATTAGGTTTGGTTTTTTGAAAATAAAGGAACACCACTATGTAATTTTAACACCTAAGTAATGTGAAAACAATTTTTTCTTGCTATTAATTTTAGTAGGTATTAGAAACAGCTCTCGGAAAAGCAGATTTTTTTTTCAGTACAGTATAGCTTTTGGTTCTGAGCAACTTAAGCCATTATATTCTGTCTGCATGTGCAAGTTGGGGTAAACACTGCCATTCCTTCAAAAAGAGAAGAGACATCTGTGTGCAAATCAGGAAGATGAATGGAAATTTTCCTGGACATAGATACTGACAAGATAGGAGACAACCATATCTAGAAAGGAGAAAAAATTCAGGTGTTTGTTTTAATGAGATAAATGCTTGCATTACTAAATAAATATTTTACATTTTGCAATCTGGCATTCACAATTTAGAATTACAAAACAGTTGACTGCAACAAGCCAACTTTTCATTTTGATTGTCATTATTGGAAGCAGACTTCAAATTTTGAAAGATTTGGCAAGCATGAATGAATAGGAAACAGCTTCTTCTTAACTCTAGTTAGTTGAATTCAGGTGTGTAGAAATCAAATTCTGAATCACCGACATTTACTTCAGTGAAGTCAAGCAGAGTTCTGAGAAGTCAGCAGGTTTCCAGGTAGCATTTAAATGGTCACTCAGTAGTAATGTACCTGCCATGCCCTTATTTCATAATTCTAGTGTCGGTTGTACTATTTCCATAGCAGTAAAAAATCCACAGACAGTGCCCTGCTCAGCTCCTCTCAGGCAATCACATCGCGGTTTTCTCACTTTTTGTATAGAGTAGAGAAGTTTTTGAACATCAGGAATTAACTCACTGCTGTAGCTACACTCCTTGAAAAGAGGCGGTCTAGGTCAACACGTTTTAACAGCATCTCTTCAAAATCAAAACTCTGCTACACATGAGTAACTTCCAGCCAGGAAAATGCCACACAATCTTCCAGAGACTCTAAAACAAGTTGACTGATTTTATATTTCCATGGAAGACAGACATACTAAAATACAGATCATGATCAACCAAATGAATCTATTATGTCAGCTTTCATGGTTTTCTACAAAACCGTTTTAAGTTTCTCCTTTCTTTTCTAATCTACAATCAGTAAAATTCTACTTTTATAGTGCCCTTTGCACCTGTATGCATAAAATGAATAACCTTGCAGTTTAATTATGCAGTATCTATCAATTTTGAAATGATATAAAGTTGCAGACAGAAAAAGAATAAAACCTCTCTAAGAATCCAAAATTAATATGTGTCAAACTCAGGCTAAATCTTAATCTTCTTGCAACATTTCTCTAAAATAGATGTTCTTTTATCACCTGGCATATCAAGACCCACTGGAAAAAAAAAAGAAAAAGCATTTGGTTAACATGCTGTGGAACAGCACTCTCTTTTCCACCTCACTTCAGGCTATTCTTGAAAGATCTGAACAGTTGTATAATAATGAAAAATGTGCAATACTTGTGGGGCATTGCTTGTGCACACATACCTCCGCCCACGCATTCATCATTCTGCAGGTATTGTCAGTGAAAGTTTAATTGCATAAACACTCTGTAACTGTCCTGTCATATTTCTTGTCAGTCTGGATTCCCTCTCCGGGCTCACTATCTCACAAAACTATAATTGAATTGCTACCAAATCACAAGAGGGCCCCAAAAAAATAAAATCTTTATGAATAGAATTTGTTTCCTATCAGCAGATTTGACAAATTGTGGCAGAGGAAGGGCCTTAGCGATAATTTCTGAGTTTATTCTAAATCCAGTTATTTGCTGTTTGCTCTTATCTGTTCTTTAGAATTTTAAAGCCCCAGTGAGAAAGAATCCCAAACAGCTCAACAGTGGTATTTTTCCAGGTCCTGAAGAGACAAGTAATAAAATAAAATAAAGTAAAATAAAATAAAACAAAATAAATTAAAATAAAATGAAATAAATGTGTCCTAGCTGTGGCCAAATAGTGCTTAAACAAAAGACAATTAATTTTGAAATACAGTGAATATCAGCCAGCAATATCTCTCACATCCCCTTACAGTAATTTTGCTTACTTATTCAGGTCAAATGACAAACATATATTCTGAAAAATATCTTGCTTTGAATGTGTAATCCATGTCCATTTTACTAATACTTTCCTGTGCAATGCTTGCCTGTACATTCAATTCCTGAGTAGATAATGAAGATAATGACCAAATAAACTTAACAGAAAGGTGGGACACATACTTTGTTAGTGTACTGTGAAACTGGAATGCAAATTAAAATATAACTTATGTTAATATTTTCAGAAAAATGCATCCCATTAGACTAGAAGTTGCTCATTTTAAGTTGAAGTTGATATTTTCCTGATATGCATTCTGATTTTATTCTAAGCGAGTCCTAGTAAATGGTAGAAAATTATAACTCTAGCAGAAGCCTGAAAACATTGTTCATTCCATTTAAAAATTTTATTAGCAGCAGGTGCATTAGAAACATATCCTAATGAATAACTTTTAAATGGGACAGAATTTCAGCTGGATTGACAACTGTCTGATTGTTTATGTTTTTTAAATGTGCTTATCAAAATCACATAGGATTGATGGGTGTTTTTAGGTGAAGCTATGTTTTAGCAAGAGACTTAATTTAGGACTAAGGTTAAGGCTGAGGATAAATGAGTGCATTAGATGATTAAAGAACATTTGTCTTGTTGGACACTTTAGTAATTTGTTTATGACGCCTTCAAAACAAGCTGTAAAAGAAGAACAAAAAGCTCAGGTTTTAGCCAGTCTCTCTAACACAAGCCCTGAAGTAAAATCAATTGTTTTTATGCAGAATTAAAAAATGCATCAACTTATTAAAACTGTTGTTACAGGATTCGTGGTTTAAGCACATTTGATGAAAATATTGAAGGTACTTTTTTCTGGGGTTTTTTTTGGTCTTTTTTTTTTTCCTTTTGCTGGTTGAATGACAACATATTTGACAATGTTTATTCTCAGTTGAAGAGGGAGAGAGTTTCAGCATAGCAGAATAAGATTTCTCACCTCTTTGAAAAAAATCTTATTAAAGATTATTTACCTTGCTTTTACAATTTTATTTTTAATAGTACTAGAATTATTTCACTGTTCTTTCTTGGAGATAAAGTGTTATTATAAGAAATGGATGCCTCGGGAGAAATACAATAGGAAACCTGAAACTAAAGCCTTTGATCTTTTGTGCATAGGTCACTGATTAAAATTTGATTTAGGTAAGCAGTTGATTAGTATTATCATTAGGTGGCTTATCTGGCCTGCATGGGGGACCAACGCTTCCCATGCCAAAAAGTCCATGAAAATGGACTCTAATTGGCAGTACTGCATATATTCCCAGGAAAACACCTGGAGTTTGGGCAGGGCCTGGACTGTGAACTGCCTTCCCACCCCTACAGAAAGTCACTGGAGAGGAAGGCAGGAGAACAGCAATGCAACAGCATGGGAAAGCCTACACTGCTGGTGCCCATGCTGTACGTGTTCTGTGGATAAACAAATAATTTCATTCCCCAGGGCAGTCTCCATCTGGCACCTATCATCAGAATGAAATTCGCTTCAAAAAAAAGAAAAAAAAGAAAGCTCAGTTATGATGATAGCACAACTACGTCTTTTCAGTCAATGTTCTACAGAACCTTGAAGGGTACTGTGCTTTGATAAGATACAGTTAATGAAATATTTTATCCTAATCACCTACACTGAGCTAGATTAGTACTGTGTTTCAGTTCTGCCACATTATCACCCAATAAATGCCCAGTCCTGGAAGGGAGTAGCCAGTGTGAGGCTCCTCAAGAGCATTCCCACAGACACTTTATGGTCTGTGCAATAGCCTGACTATAAAAAGCCTTATCTTTGTGACTGCACTCGATGGGGATCACCATCACCACTGCAGGTGGCACTGCTGGGCCCCTGGGGTGCCCTCGCTGCGCTGGGCGCTGTGCAGGCACAGAGCACAGGCTCTCTGACAGCTGACTGCTGCTGCTGCTGCTGGAGGGGTGACCAACAGCAGGCCAGCAGCACAGAGCACTCAGGGAACAAACAAGGGAGGGCATTTCTTACTTGCCCTGCAGCTGCTTGTGCAATTTACCCTGGTAAAAAACATAAAGTGTGATAAAGTCAGAGAGACTTTATTATATCCACTTTACTTGGGGATAAACAAATAGAGATGGTAAAGCCAGATGACTTATTCAGAGTGGTCATGTCCTATTCATAACTAAAAACCAAGGAGTATCTGGGACAAACTGTCTGGGAAAAGCTTCAAGAACTGGAAGCAACAAACCTTTCACACAGAAGCAATATTTTCAGGCTTTTCCCAGTGTGACCATAAGTAAAATTTTTCACTGGAGGCAGGCATTCCTTTTGGCCAGTTCTGCCTTTTGTGATCTCTGCCCCCCACAGAGCTGAATCGATACCAAGTAATATCATCCTTTGTATCTCTGCTGTTTTGTGTATATAAAGAAGATAGAATTGTGTAATTTTGACAAGAACAAGGTTTTAGTCTGTAGTATGATGAATTAAACATAACTGACTTACAACAAGCCAAGAGCTTTAAGCAGTCAAGTCTGATCTGCTCGAAATCTCAGATTAAGCATTGGTACTGTTCTACTCTGTTCTGAAAAGAAACAGCTTATCCAGCTCCAATTAGGAGCATAATATTTGAAAAACAAGTTAACATCAACAAAGATTAGGTGAGTAAAGACTGCAGTGTCATTTTATTTTAGAGAGGAACACAAAAAAAATTAAAATTATTTGTTTAAGTATAACACTTTCTGGGTTTATAACTCCAAATTTAAAATGAGAAATAAACAAAATGTGCAGATCATAAAATATATACTAAAATATTAATAAAAAAGAAATAATTTTGTGCTCTACATTTTACTCAGAGCAGGCGTCAACAAATCTGTCAAATGGAAAAAAAAATTCCCCAGAGTTAAAAAATAGGTATAATGAATACGGTTAATGGTAATTACTTTGGAAAGATACACAATGTCATAGAGCAATATTTAGAAGGAAGAAGCAGGAGGTTGGAAAGACAAGATGACTGGTGGGGGCAAAAATAAATGAGATATGAATTTTTAACAACAGGATGGAGAAAAAACCAACATAATTTAAGGCTACATAGGTGAATATAGAGACAGAGTAAAATTATTGTTCTGTGAAAACAGCATTCATATGAAATTAAGAGACAAAACTGAATGAGCTGAGAGAAGAGTACAAAATAACAACTATGAAAAATTTCAGAACAAAGCACTTGTGAGAGAAGGATGAAATGAACATTGTGGTGGTGTGCAAAGATGTATGGAATATTCTTTAAATGAACATGTAGATTGAATATTGCAAGTAACTGTGAGCAGGTGGAAACACAATTACTCTGATTTTTCCAAACTCAGCTGTATGACCGGGAACAATCCCACATAAGACTAGGGATACTCAGGAAGATCAGTTAGCCTTATTTCTCACAACCCTTCAGCTGACACAGGAACATCCTCCACTGGAGCTGCCACACACACAGGATCAATGAAACAAAAATCTTGACCTCAGAGCCCAAATCAAATAGATCTGAAAAAAGCTGTGGGGAAATCAATACAGGCAAGTAGACACTCTCCAGCCTACTTTGCCCATGTGTTTCTCTTTATTGAGGGAGAGAAGGAGTGCAGTAGAAATTCCATGCAGTCTCCAATCCTCCTGCCATTTTTTTAGTTTCTTCTTGCCTGTTCCCAAAGAGCTAAAAACCACACCAACTACTGCATTGTCTGTCCAGAGTGCAACAGAGATTCTATTGGTTGGTCTTCTTGTAGTTATGGAAGAGTTAATAGAATTTCTGCTTGAAAATCAATTCTGTTAAAATATGTGTTTATCATAGTACATGGGGATCAAATGAGAGCAAAGGTAGATTATTCTCCTGTTTATAGTGATTTGGAATTTCACAGTATACTAAAGACACTTGCCTAATTTTGTGTTACATTAGTACACTTATAAATATTTTTATATATACACACACATACATACACTGTATTTAGGCACTTTCAGCTGTATATATTTCTGTCTAGTGGACCTACCCTATGGCAGAGGAACCTCGAAGAATATAAACCAAGAGCCAAATTTAGCTCTGTGGTAAACAGAGGAAGCTGAGCCATGACAATCATATTTAGGAAAAACCTATCCTCTTGCAATGACAGCTACACAAATCCCAGCTTAACAGGCAGAAGTGACAATGTTCTTAGGTGGAGTCAAATCCAGACATTTCAACCTCGCCAGTATATGATTATAAAATAAATAAAATTTCCCTGTTGCTGAAGATTTGTATTAATGTTTTTGGCATCACTATTTTACCTCTTAAAGCTAACTGGTGGCTGAAATGAAAGCAAGGTTTATCATTAGCATGCATACAGGTCAGCCTGATATTATTCTACCACATAATGATTCCAGAAATCTCTGAAAGATTAATGATGATCACATAATTCCAGAAAGTCAGCACTATATATGTAGAAATGTATTGGTAATAAAAAACAGTCACTGTTGTGCCTTTCCCCAGTTGGGGATCTCTCACTTTTCTTTGATTTCTAAAGGCTTCAGATCAATAGCTGGAGTGACATTATTAACAGCTCCCTCAACACCTTGGCCAGCACTAATATTAAATCCATTATACCTTCTGTTTGACATTTGCAGTACAGCAGAAAGTGCTGTAGATACAGTCAAGCTGCCTTGGGAATGGGGTTGGATGCAGGGTTAGTGAGATGGCTTCCCTTGCCTGACTCTAAATTCATCTCATTGATAGAAAACTTCAGCTGTTCAGAAAACTACACTAGGCAGTAAATAATTCACCTGTCAAAGTGAGTAAAAAAACCAAAACACTTTCATGCTGTTTTTGAAATACATTACCAAAGGGTCTTCAAAAATATTTGACATTCCTTATTGTCATCACGTTTACAGAATTTAATAGGTACCACAACACACATCACAGTGTTTCCAAATGAATGCCTTACTATGAATGATGTAGGAAACAGGCACTTGTTTGGTTTGTAGTTTTAAATTTCACAGTAAGTTTTTTAAGGTGTTTCTGTTGTAGGCACCATGCAGCAATATAGCTTAATCAACCTGAGCAAAACTGGCAGACAAATGAACTGGCAACTCTCAGGGTATTTACACTGGCATATCTTATATCTGTATTAAATTCCTCAGCATGCCCTCTCACTGTGGCATTCCCTAGACTCTAGTTCTGGTGTTCTGGCTGAGCTTCATTCAGGGCAGAGCATGACATGGGAAGCTATGTCTAGGATATCCTTAACTTCCTATCTGTGAGTACTTTAGGGCAGCTTAGAGCAGATCACAGAACAGTGATGATTTAACATGACTCCCCTCTTGGCTGTACCTCTATCTAACACCAGGAATTGGGAGCCTGAGCTGTTCAGAGGTGGCTGTTCTAGGAGTCTGGAAATCAGACAGAAAGAAACTGAAAATTCTACTATTAGACTATCATTGGTGGTGCACAAGAATGGAGAGAGTATATATAGTGGCTGTGGACTCAGGTTTATCCTGACACTGCAATTCCATAGCCTGCATGCTGTAATGGTTTTCCTAACTACGCTTCCAGGGTATGTCCAACTAAAAGCTGCAGAGAGAAGGAATGACGAATGAAAACACAGATGTAAGAAGCAGAGATGGTGGCACTAGGTAGGGAGAAGGGCAGCTCATAAAAATATATTTTGACCTCATGGAAGATTCTGGCACAGTGTTTAGGAAAGAACCTTGCTTAATACAAGAAAATAAGACAACAGGATCAAGAGGTTATGTAGCATATTCTGAAGTACTGTGACTCCACAAGAAGTGAAGCTCTTGTGACAGCACTTGAAACCTTGCAGTCATGGGAGGCAGCAATCCCTGTGATGGGACTGAGGCTATGGCAGAGCAAGGCTGCAGCTCCCTGTCCCTTTGGCAGAGTATGGGCTTGCCTTCCCTGCTGCTTTTACAGGCAGGGACCTCTGACACAAAAAACTCTGAAGATTCCTGCCGAGATGATTTCAAAGGGGTCTGCTGGCTACATCTCTGCTGTCTTTCTGCCTAAGGTTGCCAAGCATGGTGTGTCTGCTTCTCAGATTAGCCACTAGTAAAGCCACCACTGATTTTGGCTTATATTAATATCCTGGCTGTGAAAGTTACAGCTGGCAAGTGACAGTGCCCCATACTCTTCCCTTCTATCTAGTGGCACTGTGACCTCTGCCACAGTGTGTAAGCAGGGCAGTAACCTCCTAGGTGCCTTTAACAAGCTCTAGAATCACAGTCCTAATAAATCATTCTTGTTTGAATGTGTGATCAAAGAAAAAAAGTAAACCAAAAATTGACATGGATGTCTCCAAAGTTCTAAGCCCTATGCTGCTCTTTTGGTTTTGATAATATGTGTCTACAGTAAACACTTTCCCTGTTAAAAGGGACAATATGAAGAGGAGTGTCTTTTATAGACATGGAAAACTCTGAGCAATAATAGCTGTCTCCATTGGATTCTTCTGGATATTTTCCCAGATTTGAGGTGAATTTTGTAGTAGGGGAGAGATCTATGATACTTTAGCACTTCTGCGGGAAACACCCAAACCAACAAATCTGAAATTTGCTTGGGTGTGGCAACAGCTGCTGCAATCTCAGAAGGTGCCTGGCATGTAGGCACACATGAAAATTCAGCAAGAGTAAAAAACCCACAGCCTTCCCGTAAATGCACTAATTACAGCCACAAAGTGGACAGCTTATATTCTATTACTTGAATAGTTTATATAAATAATGAGAAAATACTCAAAAGAAAGATCTCCTTTCTACATACATCTGCTGATGGCCACTGAGAATGCAAAATGAATGAAACCAGAACTCTCTTACCTTAACTGAAGATGAATGGGGCGTTAAAGCTTTATAAGAAATATTTCCCACAGCCAAATCAGTTTGAGGGCAGGACTACAAGGAAGTTCAGTGTTCAGTTAGGTGTCAATGTAATTTTATGTTTTTAATTTCCTCCATTTTGAAATTGCCCAAAGAAACAATTTAATTGCTATATATGCTATAATTTGATTACTTCCAACTGGGCTTTTAAAATATGCATTTTACTGAAATGAACTGGGTAGGAAAGGAGTAGCTGTCCTCTACATTTTACTTGTAGTGTTTGACTGGTTACAGCACCATTTTACTGGGCATTTACTTACTCTTTTAATAGGATCGTATTCTTTTTGTCATTTTAATAGGAAAAAGATTATAAAAGTTAAAATCTAGAAATCTAAAATTAACAGAATGTTACTGAGATTCCATAATCATGCTTTAGTTTGGCCTTTATGGGCAGCTATCCTTGCGTGTGATGTCAATTCAAGTCTAGGAAATGCCATTACCAAAAATATGTTCTGCTAAGACCTGAGAAAATACAGCTGCAGTGACAGACATTTCAGGCGCTAATCTCTCTCAGAGTACAGGTGGGAGCTCTACCAAGACTTGTCCTAAGAAAGCCTTCTAGTCTTTTTAGTATTGTTTACTTCTTCTGTCTGAAAAGTACCTCTTCTATACTCAGAAAAAAGTGTAAACTTTCTTCAAATCTGAGCAACTTTGCTTAATAGAGCAATACTTTAGCTTCTCATGTCTAACTGGTGTGAAAAATCACAGAAATAACATCCAAAGAGAATTTGGATAACGTGTAAGAAGGGGGCCTTTTAAGGGAGTGGATTTGTAACCTTTACTATACTTCCAGTTCCCTGCTAGAATAAGTAATGTTCTTTTCAATGGAGAGTTTAAGTGAAATGCTATAGACTGTACTTCAGGCACCCCATGGGTTAACCTGATATTGTAGTTATTCTTTGACCAAAGTTCTGTCTGATATATTTTGCTAAGTTGTCTAAATCCTGCTGTAGTATTGATTTCTCCCTTTAAAAGCTCTCACCCATTCAGTAAGCTCCAAGGACCCCTTGTCCCAGCTCAATTCACTCTAAAATGCAGCTGGGATATGTTATTCCTGACACCAGTATTACAGCTGCTAACTGATGTTAGAGATATAAGATGGTTTTAGTGGCAGAAAGGGAAATGTTTCTTTACCACAGAGAAATATACAGTACTCCTTAGAACCCTTGGATATCTGTTTTGCCCAAGAAAGAGACTTTTCCCCCTCACTATTGCTTCCGGTTTTCCATTTATTGGGCACTTAACAGTACCTACATTGAATTTATTAAGAGGACAGTATTACCATTATATTCCCAAGCCTGCAGAACCATCACAAATAATGAAAAGACACAAGTAGATGCATAGAAAAAGTAAATTATCCATCCAGACATCATGGTCCAGAGGCTCTCTTCTCACAACAGGAGTATGCAAGATAGGCTCTACATCAAGTCTTTAAAATTACTTTAAAATCTTCTCTGTTAATATTAAGTGGAATATATTAAGAATATACCCACT
>NC_086199.1:26057583-26077583 GCF_035770615.1 Melospiza melodia melodia
GTTTGTATCCTTTGGGAGGGAGGGATTACATGTAAATAATCCCTTTAATGTACGCATCGCCTCTAAGCATTTCACACAGCAATAAATTGGTAAACTGAATTTGAGCAATTAAGAAATTAAATGAAACTAATAGAATGTGTATTTTAATATTTCTTGGCAGTTATTTGGGGATTAGTGAATATAAAAGCAGCCACTCTCCTTCTGTGTGAGGGTAAACTGCAGCACTTTGATAAACTCTATCTGTCAACTTTTCACTACTGTATTTCAGTCACAACTCCTCTTTTGAAATTCTTCAATATACCTTTCATTCCACAGCTGTATTGTTAACTGCATTGAACTATGAAGTCTAAGTACTCATTTCAATAGAAGTAATCACAGATCCCATAGTGAATGGAAACAAGACAAACTACCCCAGAACATGCTACTTACAAAATGATTAACACAAAATGTTTGAGGCAGGAAAGGCATCATGACAACCAGAGATTTGCTTCAGTCCCCTCCACTCCACATCCACCTGCTCCCACCTCCCCAGAAAACAGCTACAGTTCAAGGGCAGCCTGAGCTGAAGTGGACTGAAAGTAACATGCACAGGAAGAAATTTCTCTAATAGAAGAAAAACAGAAAAATATAGACTTTATAGGGCAGGACATTTATCAGACAGAGACCTTGGCTATCTTTCCTTGTCTTCAGGAAGCAACCAAGTGACTCTGATCTGAGAAGCTAATGGTGAAGGAATGTAAGGGAAATTCCAGCACACTATCTGTTACATAAGAAGCAATGGCAAGGTTTATGACCACTGTTACCGAGCCCATGCAAACAGAATTCTAGATGTTCAATTCAGAATTTTACATACATTCTCTAAGAATAAACTAAAAATCAAAAAAAAAAAAAAAAAAAAAAAAAAAGGATTTATTTTTCTGAATAACATTATCATTATCCATTTATTCACTGTTGTTACAAGATATTGCAAATAAATCTGTTAGGTTATGGACAGGTTAACTACAGCAGTGCTGTGAACATTAAAGATCAAAACTAAAGCAGTTATATTTTCCTTCTATGGATAAGGTTATAAGAAGAGCTGTGATCTAATTTATTATTTCTTCCAATCTTTAGCTGAAATTGAGAACATTCAAAATTGTACTATGACCTAGTTATACTATGGACTATTGTGGTAATAACAACAGAAATCCCTAAGAAAATAATTTCAGTCTTAGATGACAAAAATCAAGAGAAAACATGAACAACATATTACCCATGAGCAGCAGTTTAATAGCATACTTCATTTTAGCCTGTAGCCTAAAAGTTACAGACTCTAAAAGGAAATACTAGACTTTCAGAAGATTCTATATAATTGCACAGTTCAGGTCTTCTCATTTGCCAAGCTACTCTTCTTCAGATTTACAGCTCTGAATGTAACAAAATCTTTGTCACATGGTGCACGTAGGATTTTCACCCTTTAAATTAATTTCTTTTTCTCGCTGGAAACTAATTCAGTAGCACCCACTGAGTTTTAGGCTTCCATGTGCTGCTGGGAGAGTAGCCTTTTCAGGGCCTTACAGCCCAACAAAACACTAAGTATTGTCTGATTTTAAATGTGTGCTGAACTTTCCTCAAGGTAAATGGGATGCAAATGAATGTTTGGTTGTTTTATTTAATATGGATGATCTCATGCACCTTTGAACTGTTCTGCTGCCAGCTGCCACTTACCACTAAAAGAGAAGTAAATTTTATAGGATATGCACTGGGCCATTTTAAACTAATCTCCGCAAAAAGAAAATAGTTCATTGGGAGTTAAAAAAAGTCTGATAATGCCACCTCTGCAAGTTGCTTTGATGGGTGTAAGAAAGTGGGAGAAAAGCCCAAGGTACTCTGGCTGGCAGTGCAGCCACACAGCTTTTACTTTACTTCCATAATAATTTATAAAAACACAGCAAAATGAACAGTGCTGAGCAGCTTGTGCTCCTATCATAATGTACAACCTCTCAGTACCTCATGTACAAGAATACCTTCATGAAAATCAAGCTGCATTGCTTCTGCTTCTTTGTACAACACTTTGCGTGACTAAGAGCAGCAAGTGACAAGGTTGCCCAGTTAACTGAGATTGATTATTGTTGCTTCAGCGCATCCATAATCACGATGCATGCAGCATGGAGAGATGGAATTATTTTCATACACTGCCCTGATTGGTAGAAAAAGCCTTCTTTTCTAACTGAACTGAAAATGTATAGAATGCATGCAATATGCTCTAGAGGAATGGGTACTGTGGTAGCTGCCAAAAGGTCTCATGCCATGCATGCCTGTGAGCAAGGTGAGTCCTGCATGCTGACTGCATTTGCCACTCTTCAGTCACTGTGGTCATCACTATAAAGAACATAAATTTACCAGTTGTTACCACTCTGCAGTATCTCAGATACTACTGTTTTACTATGAACAACCATGAGAATCCAAAAGAAGCACAAGAAATTAGTGTGGTACGTGGTGAAAAGTACAGCAATTGTAGGTCTGGATTTTATTTCAGTAACATTGGTTTTACAGCTGGTTAACTGTACTGACTTCAAAAGAATTGCTGCAGATTGTTACTAATGAAGTGACTATAGAGTGTGAATCTCTGTATCTGCTCATAGCAACAGGAAACTGAAGATTCTTTAGGAGAAAAATGGGTTAGCACGTTTTTTTTCTTTTCTTTTTCAGCATATATTTTTAAAGTCATTTCCAAAAATCTCAGAGGACTTAATATTTTAAAGAAGTCACTGTTATGCCATAAAATTCTGGAAGTTATAAACATATCCAAGACATTGGCACTTCATATTTGGCAACTTCACTGTTTAGTGACTAGCAGAACTGTTCTAAAGTTCAGGTGACTTCTCAAAATCAGAAATTTGGGAGGATGTGATTCCTGGGAAACAAGGAGGAATTTGCCTTTTTCAACAGACATATCAATAGCCTTTGCTATTCCTCCTTACTGAGCAATGCAGTCTAACTGTGGTAAGACAACAACAAAAGTTAGTGCTACAGTAAATCTCATTTGATCAAATGGATTAAACAGTACTTTGAGATTGTGGAAATGGACAGTGCACTTCAAACTCCTTAATGATTAAAGAGTGATTTATTAAATATTTTAAAGGTGAAATATGGTTACAAATAGCTCAGTAAGACAAAAAAGCAGTAATATATCTATACCATGATGAATTTTCTATATTAGGATTAACACACCAATTGCAGATAGTTAAATAAGCATTTAAATTATTAATTTTCTCATTATTTCATGTTTCTTAAGATACTAAGTTTCATGTAGCCCAACACAAAATATTAGAGATGAAATATGAAACACAATATGAAAATCACTACACTGTACTACAATTTATAAAATAACATATCAAGAAGAAAGTGAAATACAATGTAATGTGATATCAACATTAGAACTGGTTTTCCTCTGGACTAATGGGTATGATACCTCTCCATAACTTTTACAGATCATGAGACTTCTGAGTATTGAACTGCTTGGGCAGAAATGCTATGTTCTTTCCCAATCCATCTTTCAATTTTAATTCACATATCTCAAGGACAGAAACTGAAAAACCATCTGGATAAAGTTATGTGTATGCTAGCAGAAAGAGGAGAAAGAAAAACTTATCTTCAATACTGAATCAAATAGAATAAAAAAAGACTTTCAATTATTGTACACACGTGTATATACACACAGCAGTCTGTAACTCATTTAGCTTAGGTTACAAAAAAAATTTCCATGAAATAACAGCAATTTTCATTAAACTGTTGATAGCAGTGGAGGCACTTTCAATTTAATTCAATGTGGGAATATAGAACGGGATTCAAATTACCCTTTCAGGAAATGAGTAAAGTCTTTGCAGTGTCTTCCCAAAGGCCAGGGTCAATTTTCCAAAAGCAGCCTTTGATTTTGGATGCTCAGCCTGAGACAACTCTTTGAAAAATTTTGCCATGGATATAAAATCCTTAATATCTTTATGTTAGGCAGCTATCAGCTAGAGAGTTTTCCTGTTGGGACAGGGTGGGGGGCTTGTAGCCTTCTGCAGCTGATATCAAGTGGCACCTACTCTGTCAGGAGCAAGTATATTCAAGGCAGCCAATACTAGCACTGGGTATTAAACAGGTATCTTTGGACACCTGCTTTTGCTCAACTCAGGTCCCATTTTCTCTTATACCTTTGGTTTTATTTTCTCTTCATCTTGCACAGAGATTGCCCATGGCAGTTCTCTGTAACGCTATATAACATAAGAATGAAGGAATTAAAGATCTTTGTACAAGCCTCTATGACCCTGTGCCAGTCAGGGAAAGGAGCCCTTCCAATGGACTAAGAAACTTGCAGTCTGAATCCTGATCAAGACCACGGTGGTGTGGGAGGAAGCCTCTAAATTAAGCCACTCCTGTAACTTCTGCCTTTAAGAATTTATCAGAATGGATTTGACCAGGTATATAGTAGGAAATTGGGGTACTGGCTCAAAGATCGAATTTCACACCTTTCTCAAACTTTTTCTAAAACATATTTGCACTTTACAAAGTTGAGTAACAAAAGAAAAGATTCTACTCTTTGTAGGGGCCTGAGTAAATATATGTATTGTAAATATATGTATGGCAGTAAAAGATCTCTGTATTGTATTAGTGACCCTGCCCTGATTCTAGTTATTGTAAATGGGCTGCAGCTGTTATGTCCTTGCTTGGGCAGCAGCTGTAGCCCATGGAGGTAGCTGAGATTAAAGGGGGTGGGGTGGTCAGGGAGAGCCTTGGGGAGGAGCCCTGACTGAGAAGCAACAACACCACTGCTGTGAAGAGCTGCTGTGAGAAAACCGCCCAGAAGGTATGAGACTCAGGAAATATAATTATACAACAATATGAATACAACATCTGGTGACCCCGACGTGATAAAGAACATGCAGCCAAACATCGAATGAAGGTATGGAATCCCCCGGACAGCCAAGAGCTGTGGCAGCTGGAGAGCTGGGACAGTAGAAGATAGGACAGCTGAGAGCTGTGGCAGCCTGAGAGCTGGGACTATAGAAGAAAAGACAGCTGGGAGCTGGGACTTTAGAAGAAAAGACAGCTGAGAGCTGTGGCAGCCTGAGAGCTGGGACTTTAGAAGAAAAGACAGCCGAGAGCTGTGGCAGCCTGAGAGCTGGGACTCTAGAATATAGTATGGCCTTTGAATCAAGGAGCTGTAACAGCAGAGAGCTGTAAGACTATGGCTTTTCAGAGAGCTGTAAGACTATGGCCTTTGAGGAAAAGAGCCTGGGAACATCTAGGGATCTGTATGTATTCAAGACAGCCGAGAGCTGTGGCAGCCTGGGAGCTGGGACAGATATGTATATTGTAACTGTGTAATTGGAAAGATTGTTAAAAGAAAAGGGGGAAATGTGGGGGTCTGAGTAAATGTATGTATTGTAAATATATGTATGGCAGTGAAAGATCTTTGTATTGTATTAGTGACCCTGCCCTGATTCTAGTTATTGTAAATGGGCTGCAGCTGTGATGTCCTTGCTTGGGCAGCAGCTGTAGCCCATGGAGGTAACTGAGATAAAAGGGGGCGGGGTGGTCAGGGAGAGCCTTGGGGAGGAGCCCTGACTGAGAAGCAACAACACCACTGCTGTGAAGAGCTGCTGTGAGAAAACCACCCAGAAGGTATGAGACTCAGGAAATATAATTATACAACAATATGAATACAACAACTCTTTCTTTGGAAAAGAGGAGAGATTTCTCATTCACTTTTCCATAAAGACTGTGGAAAATATCCCCAGAACCTCTCCTTTGTTTAAATGATGATTCTTGTGTTTCAAGCCAGCCCATCTCTTTCTCAAGGCAGTCATAGGTCTTCTCTACTTCCATCTCAAATTCTCTCCCTTTCCTTTAGTCTCTTTTTGCGTCCCTCTGGAAAATTCCATCTGTTTTTATTGCTACTCAGAACTGGAGGTCATTTCAAGTTTGAAAGATACAAAACCCTTACATTACTACATTCAGATTTAGGAGCTGAAAGGTGAGAGCAAAACATAGCTGCCAAGATATTTAGCTTCAGTTTTATAAACTGTGAAGAAGACAGGAAAATAGGAGCACATAGAAAAGCAAAGCAGGAAGTTGCAGAGAAAGGCAAGAGTTATACGTGATGCAGACAGATGCCGTCTCCAAATAATTGCCTTCCTCTTAAAAGTGATTAGTCATATTGATCACTTAGAGTAATACTTTCCACAGTGAGATTATTTCAGGATTCACAAATGTGTTGGTGGAGGGGGACATGCTGATGGTTGTGGTGTCTATAGCTGCTTTTGTGCTATTCCTTCAATGTTAAATTAGCCATTAGCCACAGATCTAGACCCTAAACATATTGCAGAAAAATGCTGGGTTGTGTCTTTCTAAACCTTTCAATTGGTTTACATTTGTCCTGGGTCTGAAATGTTCCATTCTGTGAGTACTTGAACATCTATGTGACTAATGGAATGGAGTATTTTGGGGTGTCCTCTGGGTATCCTGTATCCTCCCACACTAAGGATGAACCTCACAACTCGTATGCCACTCCTTCCAGTCACAACATTAACATTACATCATGAGAACTGACATTAAAATTTAATGACCTTCGGCTTGGCACTTCACTTTGGCAAGGCACACTGATGTTACAGCAGATTTCAAGCTTGATACCAGACTCACTACAGTATTAGCCCATTCTCAGCAGTCAGTGAGCCTTTTTCAAACATCCTGGAGTATCCTTTCCTCATTATGTTTCTTGTCCTCAGCTACAGTTGCAATATTTGGTAGTGGAGATCACCTGTTAGCTTCTGCTGTGGAATAAATTTCCTTCTTCCTGCACAAAAAACCTGTTTTTCTTGAAGAAGGCATAAATCTAGCTTAGTACTCCATTTGTTTTCCAGCAGCAAAATGAATGATCTTGTTTCAATTACATTTACAGTAAAAAATATAGCATTTACAATATTTGAGTACAGTGACTTTGGCTGTTTTATTTATGAATATTGATTTCTGCATAAGGGTACTATTTCTGCTTTACTCTTACTTTTTTGGTGAATGAGCACACTAATATTGGCTCTTAGGTGAGTCACAGCAGGTACTGCATAAAATACTGCTGAGACTGTAAGAAAGCTCTCGTCATACTATTTAGCAACACAATGCCAACAAGGATGAGAACAGAATATTTCTCTCTGGGTGTTAGTTCTTACATATATTGATGTCTACAAAAGTTTTATTATGAGAAATCAGCGGCTTTCAACCAGACTTTTTAGCAGTAAGTGCTGGAATTCTAAACTACTGCATGCAGTGAGAAAGTGGGGTTTTTTGCATTACTTCAAATACCAAAACAACAGAAATGGCTACAGGGTGGCAGTATATCAGTTACCCTAACACTATACCTAAAAGAGGCATTCCTAGAGTAGATCTAATGTTTTGTTCCTGTGGTTTGGAGCTGCCAGTGAGATGCTAAGTACCATATGGACTGTCTTCTCTCTATTCATACCTGTCCACTAGAGACAGAGTGGAAATCACTGATGACACTTCAGCTACCTCCTTGACCTCCAGCCACAGCCACAAGTTTCTCTTAAAAAACCTAACTAAACCAAAAACCCAAACAAAAACCCAGCAGAAAATAAACAAATAACACCACCCACACAACTGTGGGGGTTTTCATTTGATCAGTTTTACACATTCTAAGAAAAATGCTGCACTTAGTACTCTTCCAAATTGAATAGGATCAAGGTTAAATATGAGGCTAAATAAAGTTACTTTTGTTTGAGGGGAAAAAAATGCTCATGAGGTAAATAGCCCAAAATCTCAAACTTAAAACACATAAATCAAGTAGAGATACAGATAGTCCAAGGTGCATAGATGGCGTTGACTTTAATAGAACAAAATGAAGAGATCCTTTCATATTCAAAGCAGTCTATAGACTAACTGGACTACTTGTATTCAAACATGACATCTATTAGCCATTCAGAAATAACTCAAACATTGCAGTGGATAGTGGGTCTTCATAATGGGATGGATTTTGCAGGGCATTAATTATTTTATTATTTTATTTTCATATAGTGATGTATCAAAAATGCCCTGGGAAGAAAAAATCTAGATAGAAATTAAATACATGGGCCTCAGTTTTGTCTTTTCTAGCATTCCAGTTTGAACTGTCTCACTGGTTTAAAATGCATTTATGTATGTAACTATAAATAAGAGTAAGAATTATCCAAGAGTATGTATATTCCCTTCCGTTGAAGTGTTTGATTTCTGAAGCTAATTTAAGATTTAGCCTCATCATCAATGTAAATAAAGAAAGAAATAAACCTGATATTCCAAACTTTTGGAATATGTTTTATCAAGTAGTTTACAGATTGTGATAGCTTGGTTTGGTTGGATAAGAAAACAGTACATCCATCTTCAATTAAAGAATGGAGATCTGCAAATATGACGCAGTTGATTGCTTCCTATTAAATGCTCAACTTTTAGAGATTCACACAATGACCTGGGAGCATGTATATTCTCCCAGCTCTGACATTTCTACTTGGCAGCCATGTTATTTTATCAGCACAGTGTCAGCCAACGGGATGTGTGGCTTCAAATTTCATCCATTATCCACTCTATTATGTGTGCAGTATCTCACAGACCATTTAGAGAACTGACTTGACCCAGTGAGAAAAAAGTGAGGAAAGCTAAAAGCAACAAAGCATTAGTAAATATCTGCAGAAAGTCTAGGGGTGCTAGAAATGGCCCAGTCCACACAGAGTTGGTGTGAGGCACATCCCTGATAGCTACATTGCTTCACTTAATTAATCTGGTTCCATATCTCATTTTCTAATTTCTATCAGCAAATATATGCTGACAACTAGTAACTTACCACACCCTTTCACTTAGCTTGAAAAATCTACTTCAAATCAAAATTACTACTAAAAAAAGGAAGAAAACTTATCAAATGTAAAATTAGATTAGGAGTCAATCAAAATCCAACTGTGAATTTATCATCTCAATGAATTTAAATGAATGGTTTAAAATCTGTTGAAAATCTATTTGAAAATGAATATGTAATAATACAGGCATATCTCTTTTTCAAAGCTAGTATTGTCAGATGTATTCTGTGCATTATAATTCATGAACAGAGTAGATGACTATTTGAGAAGTATTAAAATGAGCTGACTTTTCAATACAAGTGTCTGGACAATAAGTTTTTGTATTCTTGGCCATTCAGAAATGTAGACAATTGTGCTAGAAAAATAATGTGTATTGTAATATTCATTGTACAGTAGTAGTATAGTAAGTGGCAATTCTGGACATTACAAGAGACACAAGGATTATTTTCTGTGATTGCACAGAGAATACTTGGATTTCTTGTGAAGCTTTTGCATTGGAAATGAGATTCATCAGTCTGAACAGGGCAGGGTTAGAGCCCTTAGCAACATGCTTATTTTGTAGAAGGTCACTCAATAATAACTTCCTCTGCCCTCCAAGCTTATTAAGACTGACTGGCATATATTAATGAAAACACCTGATTCTCCAACCATAAAACCCAGACAAAGACTTTATTTTAATATTAAGGAAGGAACCCTTAATTAGCAGGGTTTCAAAAATGTCAGCTTCTTCTATTAGCTGTTCTGGTCCATCAAAGCCATAATCCCTACTGTCAAATTTCATCACATGATAGACAGTTTGCCGGCTATCTTTTTTTTTCTTTTAACTGATCATACTGACTGAAGCTTTTTATTTTGCCATCACATTTAACAAGTTTGTATGCATTTCATTGTTACACTGCTGATTTTACTCCTTTTAAAGTCTGCCTGTGTCAGCTAAAAGAAGAAAAAATCTGGGAAAACACAAAGTATTACATATTGATACACAGACATATAATTAAAGACTTTTGGGGAGAGTTCTCACTCATAATATTGATTCTTTTCTAGGGCATGCAAATGTGCTTCTGTGAAAACACGAATAAAAACCACCATTCACAGATGAATCTCCATTTCAGGCATGTTAAGAGAAGAAAAAAAAAATACAAATGCTTGAAATATTGCAAAGACCTTTAGAGATGCATGTTCTTTAGAATTAACCCACCACACATCTTCATGCTGCATAAAATTTGTTCAAGTAGATATTGCTTGCACTGCCCTCCAAATGAGAGATCACATCAAATTTTTCTGAAATAAACATACCAATTTAAAACGATTTACAGTCTAGCTTCATTCATTTCCATGTTTGTTAAACATTCACAGTCACAGGAATCTATTTTTTTGGCTTAGAAGAAAGCAACAGAAGACTACTGTTCTGTCACAGACTTCTAAATGTCCCACCTAAACTCTCTCAAACACGGTCTGTGGATTTGATAAAGGCAGCACATACCTATGTAGGTTTTTGCTTCTTTAACAAGAAAAGAAAAATTTATATAGAATTTGTAGGATGACATTGTATTTAGATGAAGTACACTACTATGGTCTTTCCATCCCTTTTTTTTCTCCAAATACTTCCTCTTAAAATTTTAGATTTATTTATTGATAATTTATGCAATGCTGCACAAACAATAAATGATACAGTATAAACGAGTCTTAGTATTGAAGTTATAACTGAGTCCAGGTAAGAAAAAAAAAATCCCAGTATTTAAGAAAAAAGAACTTTCTGAGTGGAAGAGTATGGGTAACATTTGCATTTTAACCTAGGAGAGAAACAGTCTGAAAAAAAAAGTAAGGGACGCTAGAGTTAACAGATGAGAGGTACAGGCGTCTGCCAAGAACTGGAGGCGGCATGAAAAGCACCAGAAAGCCAAAATCAGTGAAGGAAATTGAGGCAATCTGAGACATTGCGATCTAAAAATCTGTGAAGCAGAGTTGTCAGAAAAATAAAAATGTTGGGATACTTACAGGCATGTAAGAAAAAATCATAACAATCACTGTTTACTCAGATTGAGACAAAAAGTGAGACTGAGGTTGGAGGAAGAGGGGAAGATTACAGAACTGCAGGTAACCAAACGATTAAGAAAATGATAGAGATGAGTAGACAAATTTTGGATGGCTTTGTATACAGGCTGTTATGGAAGGCATGGAGAGGTAAACATGATAGTAAATCTGGATAACAGGATGACACGGTAACAGTCAGTTTTAAGTTGAGAGAGAAAGAAGAATGGTTAAGATATGTTTATAGATGTACTTTAGCAGTACTTGGCACTACTGAAGAGCAGAAAGGAAGGGGAGGTTTTGTGGCCTGAGAGATGCACACGGACTGCAAAGAGCCACAGGTTCTGAAGACAAAAAACACCTTTAGACCTCAGTGCTATTTTTTGTATCTTAAATGCTGCAACACATAATACATTTAGGAAACAGTAGGCCAAAAGTTCACTTCTGCTTCGACAGAGATATGGCCAAGAAATGAAGGAGGTGTTTGAAACACAACTGCAAGGGTCAGTAACAATGACAATACTCACAGAAGGAAGAGAAAAAAAATAGATCCAAGACTCAGAATCATAGAGGCTGATGGAAATTTTTGGCAGAAATGAGAGGTAAATGGTGAAAATAGGGCTGAAGTCAGAGAAACATTTGGAGAACAGAGGGAAACTAAGAGCTAATAGAGGAGATAGAGAGGGAGAAATCAGAGATCTGACCACTGAGAAGTGTGGAAACCAAGGCAGGAAGTGGTGTTTCTGAGGGAGAATGACAAATACAATGCAGAGAATAAGACCAATAAAGGAGAAAAGCAAAATATATTATTTGCTAAAAGATAGTCTGTAATCTGACTCACTAGCTACACCTTGGCCATGTAACTCAGATATTTAGTGAAAATATAACTTTCTTACCCCAGGAAAAGAATTCCAGTTCTTCACACTGTGGAATTCTTCCCATAGCTAATAACTACATAAAGTTACATGTGTTTACTGAAGATCCTTGTACCAGTGTCTTTTTGAATGCTCTGTTAGACTTTACTGCTTCCTGAGTGCCTATATCTATTGCAAGTGACCAAGTGCGTTTTTGAGGTGAACTTACACCTAGACAATGCATTCATTTCAATGGGTTTAAGTGACTGTGAACATTTACTCATATGATTTCTCTTTCATTTAATTAATTTAGTAATGTAACTCGCTATTTAGAACAGAAGAGTTCCTTGACTTTCAAATGATACATTTACAGAGTGGAGCAACAGTGGATGGCAGCAAGATAATGAGGCCAACACATTAAGTTCAGTTCTCCCTCCAGCATCACTCACAATACCTACTAAGAACCAGTTAAACAGGAAAGCTATATTAGTTTTAGACTCTGAACAATCTTTATCTTGCGAGGTATATGACCACAAACCTTAGTTTTGAAAGCAGATTTTTCCTAGAAATACATCCAATTAAAGTTGTTTGTCAAAATATCTGTGAGTCACTTTTGGGATTCCACTGTAGAGTACAACACAAAAAATATGGTCCCCACTTTCAAGCATTTTTACCAAGTAAGCATATATTTTAGGCTTTCCCTTTCTTTTATTAATTTTTAAAAATTTTTTGTATTAAATGGTTTCCTTGTTTTAATTTTTATTTCTCTCCCACAGCTAATGCATGCCAGCATCTATCTGACACAACAAATCACAGTGAGGGTCCTTTTGTTACTTCTTTGAACAGTCCTGTTGTTCTGGCAGCACACGGGTTCTGTCAGAGTCCAGTGTCTATCTTGTATTGCTCCCATTCTGAATATGCAGTTGATTCCATGAGTATTGCATAAGAATACAGAAAAAAGAGAGGGAGAAGGAAAAAAGAGCAAGAGAGGCTTTTGTGATTGTCAGGATTCAGATGTTATGTGTCTGGCTAAGGCTATGATCTGGAAATGTCCAAGATCTGGTATGTCTTGCTAGCCATCACCATGCAGTCCTATAAAAATTGCATAGAAGGGAAAGGCTCCAGGTACTTAACGTACCAATAATTAAGAAATTCTCCAACACTTCTCTTTACAGCTGCCTTGGCAAAGAAATAATGTCAGGTCTTGATTGCACTTTATGATATCCTCCATACTCTTTCTCATGACGCCCAACATTTGGGCAACTTGTGCACATTCAGTTGACAATTTCAGAGAACTATCCATAGTGACTCCAAGACCTTTTTCCTGAGGTGTAACTAATGCTCTAGTTGAACATAGTTAATAGTAGTCTCTGCTATTCATGGAACCATCTCATCCAAGAACAAAATTGCATTAAAAATGGTTTGTTATATTTTAGGTATGACAGCATCTTAAACCTCAGATGTTCTGTAGCCGTGCTTGTAATACCTCCTTGGGAAACTATGTGGTATTGCCTTGCTGCTGGATTCCAGATGGTGCACCACAGCCTGGGACCTTCTGTGCTTGACTTGCACTTCCTAAGCCTCCATTCAGCATTATGATAGCATTTTATTTTAAGTTGTTTTAAATCATACATGGGTGTGTAATATGTGTGTTTTATATCAGATGCAGCCAGAATGATGTTTTTACGGACTGATGGTCCCTGAATACAGCAAGGGATAATAAGGCTTATGTGAGGAACAGAAGGGAGAGAAAGGTAAAAAACCAGAAGGATAGCATAAGGATGCAGGTAAATGAATATAATTGACTTTTTTCAGCCGCTACAATTTTGGGTGAGAAATTCTGGGGTGCCCTCTTTAGAGCAATGCCACTTTTGTGTTTCAGAATGCTCAGTTTTTCACTGACAGGCAAGAATTTCAAAATTCTTCAGTTGGAAAAGAATGTTATAATCACTGACTGGAAATTCTGCCTGCTGGCAATGTAAGCTATTATTTTTGTATATAGTGTGCACAATTAATACTAGTGTATTTGGACCAATTTGTGCTGCAAATAAAGCTGTGGCCTTTCCTTGCCAAAAAGAGTGTAATTTCAAGCCATCAGGATTTGCATCTTGGGAAAGGATGGAAAATGAATATGCCAAAGATAAAAAGAAAAAAATAAAGAAATGGTAAATCACTGAAAGTAAGAGAAAGAGAATGATGCTCAATGATAGTTCGGTATGACGTTTTGTTTCTTGCCTTTTCTCTTACCGTAGGAAAGAACTAAAGCAAGCTAAATGAGATCTCAATATAAATATCTAATTAGGCTTTTGCAGCCCAAAAACTGCCATAAACCACATTTTCCTGTGTCTACAGTCTATACTCAAAATGTAATAAAATTCTTACATTTCAGACTTTATGGGAGTTTGGAAGTACAGACTGCATTGACTGGAGTGCATGGTATATAGCCCAAAAGATTAAATACATTGCTAAGGATATACAAATTTCCTATTTCCTTTTCAAAGCTGGTTTACATTTTTATGCTTCTCTGCAAAATGCTTTTCACTAAATTCCCCTGTAAGTGTTTTTACACATTGAACTGACTTTTCAAAAGAAAGTAGAAGCTTTGTGACAGAAGCTGTACAACACCTGTGCATGCCTACGTACGACTTAATTCTCTTTCCTACATGTAAGCCTCTCAGTGGATTTTTTAAAGCATTTTGAAGCATTCAGACACAAATACTCAGAGTCTGCTGTGGAAATGAGTTTGAGCATGAAAGAATCATCTGCATTGTTATCAATTAAATTGCCATCAGTACTGCAAGCACCTTTGGCAGGGCTCCAGGCTCCAGAGAGTTTGGATTGACTCACAGTACCAGGAATAAGGGTTAAATGGACTCTCACCTTTGCAGCACTGATAGAAGCCCTATATAAATCACTTGATATATAAATATTTATTTATCAACATTTAGCTAGTCAACAGCATGGTGTGGTCTGCACATATTTCATAAAGAAGATTGTTTACATTTTCTGAACTCAAGGTAAAAGTCAGCACGACCCGATGCTCACTAGTTAAGAGGATTTTTTGACTATTAATATGTCATAATTGCTAGGGTTTTCACAAAGCAAACAGATTAACTCCTAACTATATGGGGACTGGTCTTACATTCTTATACGCTAAAGAAAAAAATGAACTTCTGAAATTAACTGCACCACAGCTCACCATAGTGACACATTGTGATCTGTTCCAAATCCAAGAGTACATTCTTAGCATATTATCTGTGTCAGCTTCACAAAACTATTACAGTTTCACTTTTTCTTTGTGTCTGTAATGGTTCCCCATCATCCTGATAAGTGGGCAGTCATTTCCCCTGCATAGATAGAGCTGTGAAGGAGAATTAGATTTCAACACTTATGTAACAGAGATTAATTGATTGATTAGATTATTAATTAAAGTTTCCATTAAATTCTCTTTTTAAAAAGCACAGGATTGTGGATCCCCAGGGTTTTTTCTAACCCTTGAAATCATAAACAAGAGAATGCATAACTAAACATTGTACCTTATCTTGTGAAGAATAATTAACCCAGTGGATGCATTGCTATGAAGAAAA
This sequence comes from Melospiza melodia melodia, assembly GCF_035770615.1. Lineage (NCBI taxonomy): Eukaryota > Metazoa > Chordata > Aves > Passeriformes > Passerellidae > Melospiza > Melospiza melodia. The sequence goes on from NC_086199.1 coordinate 26,072,920, forward strand.
CATTTTTTTCTTCCAAAATATACTTTTTTCCCCCCTACAAACCTTAGGAAAAAGAAAGCAGTTTTTGGGTTTCCCCTACTGCAACAAAGGAACAGACACGAAAAGTAATGTTTTAAACACAGATTTAAACATATGTATGCCTGATTGTGTGCACTCTGTTTGGGTTTGATATGCTATACACTTTTAAGAAAAGATAAAGAAGTGAAAACATGACTTGTGTTGTTTTAGATTTGAACTGATGGTTTACCTAGAAGTTCCAGCCATATAATATTTGAGAGATTGTAGAAAAATAAAAACAGCAAGTGGCCTTTTAGGTAACCCATAATTAAAAGCAATTTTGAGCTGTCTTTTCAGGGAAGCTACCCAGGGGAAGTATTTGCTACCTGTTTGACCTTCACAATTGTGAGTCCTTGGCAGTGTCAGCGACCCTCTGAACTGAATTCAAAACTAATCTCTAACAGAAAAAGAGAAACAGAACTCATGCAAATCATATTAATTCCAACATTTCCCCAGTGAGCTGGGTATAAACTACAGCCTAATTAAATATTTTTTAACGATGTGAGTAATTTTTGCCAAGGGGCGGATTCAGGCGAAAATTTAATATGAGATCACAAAAGCTGTTCCCAGCGTTGATTCTGTAAATTAATGACTATCTGCCTTATGATAAAAACATGCTGCCAAGAATGAAAATGAAGTCAGCAAAGCTTGCTCTATTTGTCTAACAACCAAATATGCAGAATGCAAAACTTTAAAGGATATGGAAAATTTCCATTGTCTGTATGATATATTCCTGATAAAGATGCATGACAGCATAAAGCTGCTTTATGTTATTCCAGACTATCAATTCTTATTAGTTATCACTAATATAGCATTAGCTATTGTTAGCTATGAACTTTAGTAAGACAGTGCCAAGCACCAATGTCAAGAACCTGAGAGGTATTCATTTATGTGTGGGCAGGATAATGTGCTATTGACCATTTCCTGAACTGGGTGTCTCTGAGACACACTGAATGTGGCACAATTTCTCAGAGCTGCTTACAAAAATTCAGGCATCTTACCTAGCACTTAAAAAGACCTTATCATTGTAGTATCTGGGTACCAATCTTAAGTGCCTGTCAGAAAGAAAATCTCATTAAACCAATGTTATTAGTGTTTTCAAATAATAAATGCACAAAAATCAAAACTACGATCAAGAGAAACTGTATAAAGGAAGAAGAATTACTCATGCATCAATCTGTCCAGATTTTTATCATGATTTGGAAATTAAACAATAAGCCTTATGTGATTAAAAGGCTGCTTTACGAAGTATAGTATTAGATATGATATTGAAGATATTCTAATGCAAAATCCTCTGCCTAACCAATAAAAGACTCCATGCTCTTTGTTCGTCTCATGCTAACCTAACTTGTAACAAGACAGCAAGTTAACACCAAGGAATTACAAAGCATTGCCAGATGACAGGTGAACAGGACTTTGGTAGCACCCTGGTCAAGAGGCCAGCCCATTGTAAGGGCTTTGCAGCGTTATTTATTTAAATTTCTGCCAGTGTTGGCCACTGAGACTGAATTTACAGCTTTTCAATTAAAAGGTCATTCTGTGCTAACCAGCACGCCATTGCCTCATTATTATCATAAAATTAGTGAGAAAAGACTAGCATGAATAATATGAAGGAGACAATCTGAAAGGTGAAGAGGTGTGATTTTCTTGCTTCATGAGAGATGGGAATAAAGCTTGCTGTTTAGAAACAAATATTTTGCTTATAGTGCATGAAATAAACACTTTACCATTTCTTTCTACTTCAGAACAAATAAATTGGTCATTTTCTGTAAATTAAGCTTGACAGATGAAAGGATGGTTTACGACTGCTGAACAGTGTAAGTTAGGGCAGAGCTTCATATGAGATGAAATATCTATGTGAGATTTCAAGTTTCAAAGCATTGCAATAGCACTTTTATATTTCTTAACTAGAGCATAGCCTTTTTGTAAGTGCAATAATTTAAAGCTTTTAAATAAAAACAATAACTCAGAGAAACAGTTAATATCAAATAAATCTTAGAGTATTTATTAATTTAGTATTGAAAACTGAGAATGTAATTTAAAATTCGATGTGCCTGTGAACATGCTAGAAATTATAGAAATGTAAAATACAGAAAGAATGAGGACTTTTGCAAGTCCCCTCAAAACACTGGGAGAAACTACTCAATCTATCATATACAAGCCACAGAATGTGAAGGCTTCCAAGCAGCCACAAAGCCCTCCAATATGCACAAATAGAGGAAAAAACCCAAACATAAAAGTGTGATACACTTTAGAATAATGAAAATGTTTCAAACTCACAATTTAAAAATTTTTACCTAATGAAAACCTGGAAGCTATTCTAGTTTCAGTCTGAAAGCACAGTTCATCATTGAGGGAAAATTACTAATTTTTGCTCAACACTGGTAATAAGTTTAAGCCCCTGGAACAGGAAAAGTAAGCTAGAGAGCATGAAACAATTTTCAGGAAGAGCACTTAGAGATTACAGCCGAACACTTTAATGTCCTCCATTCTCAGTAGTCACCTGCTCTTCGTTCAGACCATGACCCACTCTCCAAGAGCTTTGTTCTCTAGAACAACTCATCCTGTACCCAGCACCTCTGCTGAACACAGACATAGCCAGCTAGCGGCAGCCCTGACCTGCTGCTTTGGATAACCTGCTTGAGTGGCTTAAAGAGAGATGCCATAGCCCAAATTGAGAGGCTGAGGTCCTTTGCTTAATGAAGCCTGACTGAACATGTTTTTTTAATTATGCTCTCACTTGTTTCGTTTTCCAGGAATGGAGATAGTCTTTCTTGCACATGTGAAATAGTCAGAAACTTCCCCATGGATTTTCCCACATCACAAAAGAATAAAAAGAAAGGAACATGGAACATGAAATTCAAGTTTCCAAGACCCCCCCACTCCTGAATCTCCCCCTCTGGAGAAACCAACTGCAGAAGGTAAAAAAAAAAAAAGAAAGTCTAGTAATTTATTTCCTATATTGTACAGGATCTTATGGAGACCTTCAGTCTATAAGAGCACATGAAAGGAGAGTTGATGAGGTAACATACAGAGAGAAAGGAAGAAGTCTCATGTCTATCTACAGTTTTTATTTTATGCAGCTTTAGCTGAGAGATCTTGTGATAAAAGCGTGCCAATATTTACTGCTCTGTGCATCACAAATCCCCAAATATATGATTAAATAGAAGTAAATTTGATAAAAACAATAAAAACATTCGAAAGACTAGAGTAAGTTAGGTGTCTACAGACCTTTGAGAATTAATCAGCTGATTTTAAAGCCCTGTGTAACTACAGATACACAGCAGAAAATTTCAGTCGTGCAGTTCAATTTAAGGGTAGAAAAATACAGATGCATAATTTCAAAAAAGAAACATAAATCAGGCCTAAGTCCTTTGGGAGTACTAACTCTAGACTAAATAGCTTGGCCAAATAACAAAAAATAATGCATGAAGAGTAGGGGAGAAAATAACATTGTATACAGAGAGAAAGAAAAACTGAACAACTGTGCTTCAAGTCCTATTTTTTGATTCTCGTAAAATCTAGGAATTTTGAAAAGAGTTTGCCTAAATAACCCTTTTGTATGGTTATTTTTTTAAAGAATTATTATTTACAGAGGTATTCATAGTTGTGTGAACCACTGGCCTTTGCAGGATGGGCAACTTGCATAATATAACTGCAAGACTTGCAGTTACTTTGTGTTTTCCTAACAATCCTAGACTCTAGGATCGTGCAAATAGTTTAGAAATTTAGCCTGCCTCTAAAGGTGGAGAAAGATGCTAGCCCATAATGTAAAAGACTTCAAAAACTTCAAAATCTACAGAGTTAAAAACATGTTTACATTTATGATGCTTAAGACAAGACCTTGGTTTTTCCCCCTAACTAGTTATCTTTTAATGCTTCAAGTTATTGACAACACTTTGGCAACAGCTGTTTTGTTTAGATCTTAAAGGGCCTGATGCACTCCTCACAGATGCTAGCAGATCCCATTTTTTTATTTATTTAGATTGTTGATCACATCCTCAGACCACAATGAGGGTGCTAATAAAAAGCATGGAGATTACATTATTTTTGCTGGAATTTTGTTCCATAATAAAGCTTTGAAGACAGCTTATGCTGTAAAAACTAATAAACATGTGTTAGATTTTCTTTGTGCAAGGCAGAATATTTCTATTAAGTGTCCGAATCCCTTCATGTTCAGTTTGTTTATGGAATGGGATTTTTAAACATTACCAGCAGATTTTTTTATAATCCAGTGTGTGAAATGCTGCAAGAAGCATAAAAAGCCTTTTCAAAGATTCAGAACTGAGATGTGCACTATTGTGTTGAGGCTGTAGATTTCACTCTCATTCCAAGCCACCAACCTCTTTTCCCTTTTCTTTATTTGGCAGAGTTTGGCTTCTGAATGGTGGGTGAAATCTACAGCAGCTGTAGTAAGAAGCAGTCTCAAGCCTTGAATATTTAAACAGGGTTTTGCACATCCTACTAAATGCAGCCATTTATTATGGTTGATAAAAGAGTACACTGGTAATGTCTCAAAGTCCTCCAGGAAGAAGAAACCCCACTTCTCACAGTTTCAATAGTCATTACTCATACCTTTACCTTAACTAGTAAGTTTAGTATCTGTT
>NC_086199.1:26082583-26130083 GCF_035770615.1 Melospiza melodia melodia
AGTTCTATAGTTCCAACAAGTGGGCCTATGGCATTAAAAGTAATTCAGAGCAGAAAAGCTTTTATCATGCGTGGCTGGACCAGGCATAAAGGGTAGCCTCCTCCCTTCATTTGGTGCTGCACTAGTACATAGACTGCAGTTCTATTTGGGGAATGTGAGTGTCCACACAGTCCCCTTTGCCCTCCCTATCCTGAACTGTACTGGGTGAACTCTATCTTGTTTATCAGCACATTAGTGTTCCACATAAAACACCTCCGCTAAGACCACAGCATAATTTGAATGTAAACAAAGAATTTCAATTGTACCAAGTTGTGCTTTGTGCTCTGATATAAGCAGTCAAACTTTAGGTACATGAGCATTTTAACATCTATTCACTGACTTACTAGATCTTTCATTTCTAAAATGTGTATGTTTTCCAAAACAAATAGGATTTTACACCATATTTTGTAGACTAAAGATAGAAGTAGAGAAAAATGAATTCTTTTTAAGCCAAAGGGAAGAAAATTTTGGTTTTTTCTCTTTTTATTGTCTGGAGATATCTAAACATCTGTATATGCATGCAAAGACATGCATTTTTCTTGAGGTCAGTAATTGAGAAAATGAGTGAGTTAGAGGTCTTCTCCATGCAGATCTAATGATGAAGTGCAGAAGGTAAAATCTCTGTCACTTCCCCAGGGATTCAAAGGGAGAGGGGAGCCTATGTACTCTGTGCCCTCCAATTGAAGTGTAGCTTGAAATACATTTCCAGAATGCCGTATGTTCTTTAAGATGTTTCTTTCTGAATATATTTCTGAAGGCTTCTGATGGATTTTACCTTCCTCCATGCTGCAATCCCACTTTTACAGTAACAATGAAAATGCCAATAATTTAGAAATCAAAGTGTACACAGATTTTATTAAAATGCCAACTTTCCCCTGGTGTCCAGTGGAAACATGAGGCTCAATGTAATGAACTGTGAGAAAAAATGCAATCAAAAGATCCGAGATAGAAGAGACTGTATTCACTCACCATGTGATGTTCTGTCTTGCAGAGCCAGGATGAGAAGAATCAGGTGGGAAAAGATGTCAAACTCAGGGTGTTAGAATAAAAATGGCCCATGCTGATTAATGTTTATAGATCAGAACTAGTAATTTAAGGTACTGGACAAGTATAAGTGTCTCATATTTCAGAGACGACGAAGAGAGAAGATTTAGCCATTTCCTAAATGAGGCTAATAAAGCTCCTCCTGTGCCCTTCCTTGTTTCCACTCTGAAAGCCTCTGCTGATGGGGGCCTTACAGTTGCATGCATTTACAGCCATTGCTAACAGCCAGAGAATGTTTGAGAGTGGGATTTGAAAGAATGAAATTCAGCCTACTAAGCTATTACATTGATTAGCAAGGTTATGAAGCTGATTTTTTTAAGTTGAAAGTTTTAATAATTTACTGACAACAGATGAAAGGTTCTTATTTTCCCCTGCTGTTGAGCCAGTAAAATGTAGCTGTGAAGAAATTTGCTTTCATGCTTGAACTCTAGGTAAAGATAAAGCATGGCAAAATTTCAGTCAAAATATGCTATTTCAAAAACATATGAAAGCATTATTTAGAATACCCTGACTGATTTACCTAGATATATTAGATAAAGCTAAAAGATTTGCTACCATTTCCATTTACTCTTGATATGAGCATATACAGAAAAACAAAGGTACAATTAAATCAGGAAAAGACATAGCCCAAAATCCTGGAGTTATAATCTTAGAGGTCCATCCTAAAGCAAATATTGTGAGATACATATAAACTGCCTTTTGTGTGTATGTTTCAGTAATTTGTCTTTGTCTACATTTCTGATCTTTTTTTCAGATCAAAGAATCACAGAATGGGTAAGGTTAGGGTGTGTCACCTGGTCCAACCTCCTTGCTGAAGCAAGGTCATCCCAGAGCACGTGGTTCTGTCCAGATAGATCTTCAATATCTCCAGTGAGGGAGACTCCACCACTCTTTGGGCAATCTGCCAGCGTGTGGTGACTCACACAGTAGAGAGGTAGAACTTCCTGGGTATCAGCTTCTGCCAATGGCCTCCTTTCCTTCTGCATGGTGCCACCAAGAAGAACCTGGCTCCATCCTCTTTACACTCTCACTTTAGATATTTATACCGTTGCCCCTCTCAGTTGCCTTTTCTCAGGGCTGAACAGGCCCAACTCTCTCAGCCTGTCCTTGTAAGAGAGATGCTCCAGTCCCTCAGTCATCTTCACAGCCCTTCACAGCTTCCACTGGACCTGCTCCAACAGCTCCATGTTTCTCTTGTCCTGAGGAGCCCAGAACTGAACATAGCACTCCAGATATGGCCTCATAAGGACTGAATAGAGGGGCAGGATCATCTTTCTTGATCTTCAGGCAATGCTCTTCTCAGTGCACCCCAGGATACCATTGGCATTCTTGGCCCCAAGGGCAGTGCTGGCTCCTGGACAGCTTGTTGTCCACCAGGACCCCCAGGTCCTTCTCCTCAGAGCTGCTTTGCAGCAGCTCAGCCTCTAGCCTGTTCTGGTGCCTGGAGTTGTTCCTCCCCAGGTGCAGGACCCTGCATTTGCCTTTGCTGAATTTCAGAAGATTCCTTCTGTCCAACCCTCCACCCTGACAAGGACCTTTGGAAGGGCTGCACAGCTCCAGAGGGCATTGGCCACTCCTTCCAGCTCCAGAGGGCATTGGCCACTCCTTCCAGCTCCAGGGGACATTGGCCACTCCTTCCAGCTCCAGGGGACATTGGCCACTCCTTCCAGCTTCCTGTCGTCAGTGAACTTGCTGAGGAGGCATCTCCCCTTCATCCAAATCACTCATGGATAAGTCAAATATTGGACCCAGTATTGTATTGAGCCTCATAGGGCACCAGTAGTGACAGGCCTCCAACTAGACCCTGTGCCACTGTTTATGACCCTCTGGGATCAATGGCTTTCAGAAGAATCCTAACAAAACACATACATTTGCCATATCTATTGCCAGTGTAAAGAATCATTTTGAAATGCCTGATCTCACTGTCATATACTCTCTACCTCTTCAATTGAGTCTTGCACAGTTCTACTTTTGTGCTGAGATGTCTTTGTGTTGGTAGGAAAAACAGTGATATAGTGATTCCTAGTTACAAAGTTTTGTTAGAAGTTGCCCATGCAGTCACAAGTGTTTATGATTCTGGTAGAACAAGTTAAAATCCCATTTTGGTCTGAGAGTAGCTTATTTGTTTGTCAATGTTGACTAAGTGAAATGGTGTTGGAGTTAATGCCCTGAACTGCAGTATACTAAGCATGCATGAAAAGATGGGGATAACTAAGTGAAAGAAATGGGATCTTGTAATACAGTAAATTACAGTAGAGCCATTGAGGTTTTTTGCTAAGTTGAATGTAATTTTTCCCAGTATAACAAAAAAGCAGCCTCTACCTACATTTTCAGTAAATAGCTCTTGCAAAAAGAGTATCCTCCTTTTCACATTTAGGCATCTCTGACCAACAGCACCCAGCAATGAAAGCCAGTTTTACTGCAGTGCTATTCACAGAATGGGCACACGTTCATTGGTGTGCAAGTGAAACTATTCTCAACAGAAAACCACCCGCTATAAAACTAAAAGTTCTTTACATCCTGAGTAATTACAAATAATTTCTAAACTGCGATGTTTTAAAATGTTTTTGGGTATTTTGCTTAATTCTCTGTTACTCATTTCCTTATGAAAAATGACTTCATTACTTTCCTTCATACTACTTCTGTTTATTCCATTCAGATGATAAAATCATCACAGGAGAGATTTTCAGTTAGAACACAATTGTATATAGTGCCTGGCATGAAGATGCTCAAGACATTGGAGGCTGCTGGTGCTGCTGTAAAATAAACAAGAATCTAATAATAGAGAATACATTGTGTTGTCCAGGCTGGGAGTCAGAAAGCTTGATCCCATTGTGCAAATTCTTTTAAGGCACAGTTTCCTGTTTTGTTCATTCATGCACCTAGTCTTTAAAAAAAATTATAATGACATCACAGTTCTTGTGGTTTGCGTTACAATGGAAGGATAAAATTGTAGCGATTCATGGGAGCAAAAGCTATAGAGAAAAACAACAAACAGAAAAGGAAAGTCATTAGCTGCAAGAACCTACAAATAAATTAAACCTTGCCTAAGATGTATTGATTTTCTGTGGCCTTGCCTATAGAATAATGTCAGGCATGCCTGACAATTCACTAGATTCAGAAAGCAAAAACTATTTATAAATGCTCTTTTGCTTCCATCTTAAAAAATACGCTGGTATCAGACCTCATTCTGGTTCTTACCTGCATGGTGTAAGTCAGAAACAATTTCCCAAAATTCTTAAAAATGGACTTATAAGCATAAAGATTAAAATCAAAGCACATTTTACTGTAAGGTATGAGTTAAATGAAAATGATCAAGAAGAGCTTTTAGTATGAATTAAAATTTCCTGACTTTTTTATAATGTCAGCATCTTAATCAAAATAGGCAGTTCCAGGAATGAAATTAAACAATAATCATTGTAATGAATTATGTACTTAGATTGCAAGAATATGGTTTTTACTTAATACTTCCTAAACTAGCAAAAATACAATACTTATAACTATTAGTAGATATATACGCAAGAGACTGTCAGAAGATACAGATGGTTAAGAAAAAAAACAGCCTGACAATTACTGCTGTCAATAATGAAAAGCCATCAAAATAACAATGATAAATTCTCAATAATTTTCTATTAAAAAATCTCATTATATAATTTTTAATTCTTGCATTTTTTTCCCCTGTTTTTATTTTCAATACAAAAAATATTTCAAAAGTACAAATAGTTTAACATCTGGTTCCCCCTTGATTTAAAGATGCTTGATTCAAGCCTATAATCAAAACAATTATTTTACCATGAAAGGATCTCTCTGCCTACACAGCAGGCAGAAAAACAAAAGTGGGCAAAGACAAACAAAAGACAGGCAGAAAACTTTTGACAGAAAAAGAGAACAGATGGAACAGTGTAGCTTATCCTTATATGTGTCTGGTTTAAACTTTTTTATCTACCTGTCCTAATGACAATTCAAATGCAGATAGAAAAATCACCTCTGAATGCTTCTAACTTTTTAGAGTTACTAGTTTTATATGCCTTGAAAATGGCTATGTACATACAGCAAATGTGGAGAGCTATGAGGCAGATTAGAATTTTCTGTGTGATGAAGTCCACAGCCAAAAGTTCCTACTGAGATTTTGTGGGTTGTGTAAGTTTTTGACATTTTTATTGCTTCGGCCATCTTAGGTCATCATTTCCGGTTGTTCATACTAGATTGCTTGCATACATAATTTTGCTTATTGGGTTAGGCATTCAATCTATAGATTTTTAAAAAAGATTTTATATCATAAAATGACAAGTAGTCAAGTCTAGTTGTACATGCAGTAGAGAGAGAGTAGAGACAGCCATTCACAGGTGCTCAAGACAAGAAGTAAATTGTCCTCTTTCTCTGACTACATAGCAATGTAATCAGACTTGGACTGCTCTTCAGACAGCTGGGGCTGAGGGGTTAATTCTCTCTCTGCTGTTCAATAGAGAGAGACCTTTCCTGACCTGCTAAGCAGAAATTATAGAAGGCCTTCCTGCTGAGACTTGTCTTTGTAGGTAAATTCCATGCTTGAGACCATAGAAGAAGGGAAAAAAGCTTCCTACGTATTCTACTGTAATTTAGGGTCAATTTAAAGCAATAAATGAAAATACTTCACATTTAAGAGCATATTACTTTTGTTTTCTCTGACTGAAATATCAGCTTAGATGGCACATTCACATGATTTATGGAACTATTTTGGGGTGTATGAGGCAGTACCCATCTCAGCTGAATATTTACATGATGCTGTCGGGGTGAGGGACAGGGAGCAGGAGAAGGAAAGAAGCAGAATGAAGAAAGTTGCTTGAACATTTGCTTCCAAAATCAAATTCTTTACATAACTTGTTAGTACAGTGGCAAAATACAAGAAAGTTTGCAGTACTACAGAGTAGTCAGTACAACAAGTGAATCAATTGAAGACAAGCATTAAAAGAGTTATTTGCTAATGGGCACCATGCCAGGGTTACTCATGCAATGCAGCCTGCAGAATTCCTAAGCTGAGTTCAGAAGATACAGATCGATGCACCTCCAAAGAGAGTCTATATCAATCTCCATTTCATTCATTAGCTTCCACTCTGAGCTGGTAGGCTGCTAGTTAACTCTTTAATGTGGGAGAAACTGTCAGTGTAAAGGCCACTGGGACACACACTCTTCTCTGCTGTACTTGACCTGTCGATATTTCTTGAGGCACACTGTTTAAACTGGTACAGCTAATGGCAAAATGGAGATCTGTGAGGCTTGGAGAGGCTTTCCCAGCTTTATGTTGGCTTATCATTTTACAGTAAACATTAGTAAATGCATGCCGACTAAGTATTCCTATTTGTGTCCTCTAGCATATGAACAACAGGCCTCAGATGAAATAACTCAAACAACTCTGTCCCTGAAATCAAAGACAGCTTAAATAATAAATTATGCTAATGTGAGAAATTAGCACATTGAGATATCATGCAAATGAACCAGAGGCAACTGACATTTGGTTACTAATTAAATTGTTCTAATGTCCCAGACAGACAGAATGAGATAGTGACAGCAGTAAAGTTAGAATTCAGTTTCACTTTGAATTTGTTTCACTGTAAGTTCATCATCAAATTGTGTAGAAATCCATCAGATCTAGGACATGATTGATGCATAAACCATTCAGAATACTTCTGAAAGTACAAATATGAGATCTAACATATAAAGGTATAATTACTAAAGCAAAGAACAATCTCAAACCACCCAGACTTGTGGGCTTTGCTATTTTCTTTCTACAAATATTGAATGTACTAATTTCCCTTGCCTTGCTGCTGAATAAAATCAATTTCCTCAGAAGAGCTGAACCCTCTTTTGTTTAAGGTTAGATGCAAAGTTGATACGCATCCTTAGATATAACATAAAATCCTTGAATATTTAGAACTACGTCACTGTGAGAATCCACAGCTGCTACGGATTCATTATTTGACAATCAGTGCTCTCCATACAATAACCAACATGCTGGAATTAGCTGAAGGGGAAAAAGAGCTTCACATTATTTTAAAACTCTAGTCAAATTGTTGGTATACAAATTTTGATAATAACACCTGCTTTTTCTCTCTTGGCCAATACGATGCGTGGAGAATCTTAGCTCCAACAATTTCCCTGCAGAATTGTCAAACATATGTATTTGTATTTCATTACTTGGGTAATAGCTGATTTGCCAAGTTCATTTACTACTAGTTGCTCCTCAAACATCTCAGTGGGATAATTAAGGAATACTAAGAACTGAAACTGTAGTATGTTAGGTGGGGGCTAGAGCAATTGCCCAAATCCCACTTCTGATTAAACTGCTGTCCAGAATTAAATATTCAATAACTGAAATTCTGTTTTCTTCCCTTACTCTGAGCAACTTATTATCAAGGAGAGAGAATAACTCCCTGTTTTGTGCAATAGAGACAAAAAAGCTCACTGCACTGCTCAAACTAATTCTAATCCCTGATGAGCCTACAAGAATGGTATTTAAACTGAAAATTGACTGCGTAATGGACTAAGTGGTGCCTTCTGTTCTAATAGTTCAATATGTTGGCATTAAAACAAACAAAAGCACATTGATACCCAATGCCTGAACTGGGGAGACTAAACAAGTGGGGGGATAAGGTTTAACAGTAGGAAGGCAATCAAAAATCCTTTCTATCTGAGAGTCTATCTGAAATATAAAGCTATTGACAGTGAAATAGATGCGTCCATTAATTCTGGAGAAAATAGGACTTGCTTTGTTCTATTTACAGCAGCACAGGGGCTGCACAAGAAAAAAATGTTTCAGCCTGAGATTCCCACAGTGAAGTCTCCAGTGGAACTATTGTGGTTTAACTTCTTAGCTTAAAATTTTGTCTGGCATCGCTTTGATTATTATCTGCTGTGGGCACACTCTGGTCTAACATCCACAGGGTAAAAGTCAGGCAAAATTTCTTCTGCTGTTCTCATGGCTTTTCCCTTGTGTCATTAGCCAGAGGAGAAAATTTGGCTTCTACATTTTACAGTGACTATGTGAGAGGCCCAAATCTCCAAATTATTACAGCTATAACAAAAATCATCGCATCTGATTCAGGCTGTCTAACACTTGCCATTGTTCAGTTTTTTGCTCCAGTACATGTTAAACTGTAATCATTTGGACTGATGTTTTCCCTGCCAAGGGGAGTTGCATTTCTAAACTGCCAGAGGAAAGGTGCCATGCCATATGAATTACCCATCTGATATGATAATATCTTTATTACATTTTGGAGAAGTCATACAAAACTCCACTAAGGGCATTTTTCTATTGCTTTTTGAGATTCATATTAGAGAAAAGCATAACATTTCCTAAAAAAGCAGAATAACTACAAGCTTTCTGACACTAAAAAGAAGAAAACATCCTTTCAAATGAGTGTCCGCATAGAACATCTAAATTAATGTCTCACTCTCTAATCACACACATTCAAATACACAAGAAAACAGGATTAAAAACTGCAAACTCTTTGAAAGTTGATGGGTATACTGTCATACAAGTGTTTCCTACACTTGAACTTGAGTAGTCAGAGCACAAGCGTAATTAGAGTTTGGAATTCTTAGGTCCAGTGAAGTTGCTGGTGCCAATGGATATTGAGCATGGCTGCTGACACATTGAGAACTGTGTGTAGGAAATATAAAGTGGATGGAGGACTTAGTGTTTGGGGCTTCAGGGATTACAAAGATAATTGTGGATCAATTCTGCCAAATGATTTGAAGTAACTTAAGCCTGCCATCAGTATTTTAATTGTTTTTACAACAGAACTTGAGAGTGCACTTAGTGCAATGAATGATTTGATAACACCTAGTTGAAATGCCCTGTCCATTAGTTGCATATCATCTCTCACTTTTATTAAGCTGGTTAGTCTACTGATCCAGTCATTTAAGACCCAAGATTTATGTTAGAAAGAGATTTTTACAAGTGTATGTTGAAAAAAAATATCTCTTCATAGGGCTAGAATGGTAAAGGTATAAAAGGAGTGGCCTTTCTCTCTCAATCTTTCCATATTTATGTTCATAAGCAATAGCATAAATTTAATAAATAGTATTGTCTTATTCCTTTACACCAAGCAGTGCTAGTCTTTCTATACCGGAAAGAAAACTAACTAAATAAACACCGAATTCTTTATCCCTTCACAAAACATAAGAAGAAGCTGTTTCATATCAGAGCAACCAGATATAATTCTGTGAACTGTTGCTGTTCTTGAAGTAAAACCACTTACTTGACTATTGGCGATTACAAAGGCTAAAGGCAAATTTAGTAAGAAAGCCCTGCCTGGATGGTTTTCTCTGTTTTCTTTATCCTGTGAAGAAGCACGGGAGCACAGCTACATCTAACCACCTCTATCTCCCCTTCTGCAAGATATGATGTATCAAAATCCCACAGTGTTTTAAACTGATGAACACAAGTGCAATACGTTTTCATGTATAGTCTCAAAACTCAGGAAGTTGCCTATGGTGAAGAATTGGAGAGATAATTAATCAATGGAAATTCTGAAATGCAATCAATCTCACTGACAACTTCTCCAAAAGCTTGTTCCAGTCTGTAGCTGGAATGCTGCCAGGCAGAAAGTCTCGGATATCTCTGGGCTAAGATTGTTGTAACACCTGCTTGCCATGGTACCTTTCAGGTTGGATGAAAGCATCTGTACACAATGCAGGCCAATATGGAAAATAAATTAATTAGCAACAATATGCTTTCTTAACTCACTCAATACAACCTGATGTCTTCCTTTAAGACTGCCAGGGCTGCTATACTGGGAAGCATCATTTAATGAGACTTATCAGTGGCTGTTCTGTAGAGCAAAACAGAAACAACTGAGAACTGCCCATTATTGCAAAATGTCTACAAAACCACTTTCCTAATGGGCAACCAGAAAAATTAATGGTTTTTTTAAAGTAGCAGACTCTAACTGGAGTAAATTGGTCTAGCTTCATTGGTTTCAAAACAGCCATGAAAAATCATACCAGCTAAACATAGAGTTCTGTGTTCTCATGAAAGATATTAAAGAGATGGTACACACTCACAGAAGAAAAAGAGGACTTGAATATGATATTTCTTGAATTAACCTTTAGTGGATAGTTCATAAAATCCCTTCCTTCCTTCCTTCCTTCCTTCCTTCCTTCCTTCCTTCCTTCCTTCCTTCCTTCCTTCCTTCCTTCCTTCCTTCCTTCCTTCCTTCCTTCCTTCCTTCCTTCCTTCCTTCCTTCCTTCCTTCCTTCCTTCCTTCCTTCCTTCCTTCCTTCCTTCCTTCCTTCCTTCCTTCCTTCCTTCCTTCCTTCCTTCCTTCCTTCCTTCCTTCCTTCCTTCCTTCCTTCCTTCCTTCCTTCCTTCCTTCCTTCCTTCCTTCCTTCCCTCCTTCCCTCCTTCCTGCCTGCCTTCCTTGCCTGCCTTCCTTTCCTGCCTTCCTTTCCTGCCTTCCTGCCTTCCTTCCCTCCCTCCCTCCCACCTAAAACCAAGGGGATGGCATAACCCTAATTGCTAATGCCAACATTTAGGTATTTTTCCTTTTTTTGGTGTATTTTTCCTATTTTTGTGATTTGCAGTTCTGTTTACTCCAGAGTGCATTTTCTTGTGTGTCACTTATTTAAAATGATGACTTAAAAAGAAAACATTTTGGGAACAGTGAAAGCCACTCGATATTTTGGTAGTTTTGATGGCAGGAAACAGAGAACATTGTTGGAGATTAAAAATTAACAATGGTCAAAGTATATTTATTTTTCATCCATCTTGAGTGAAAACCTCCTGAGACTGGAAGCTCAAACGCTATTGGGAAAATTTGAAAAACTGGCTAATTTTGCCATTAATTTAAATTCCAAACCATTTGCTTCTTTGATGGCAAAGTAACAGTGAAAAATCTGCTGATTCGGCTATTGCAGACTTTGAGAACTCTCTTACTTTCTTACTTGAGCTCACAGCTAAACATCAAGTTCATTATCAACTGATTAGATTGGCAGTTGGTCAAATATAAAACTATTTTATTAAAACCTTAAATTACAGACATACTGGAAAACTTCACCTGTTGTCAATATGCTGGGCTTTTAAAGACTGTGCTAGGAGATGCCAGTGCTTTTTAAAATTGCCCGCTCAGAGAGACTAGGATATCTTTAAACAGCTTTCTATGAAAGTTGAATCTGTCTGCTAAGTCTTGGCCTAATACCAGATTAAGTTAGGATCTTAGCGTCTCTTTAAAGAAAGATGCCTATGAAGTGACAGGGCTGAGAGTCAGGCACACAGACAACTGCTTTCATGCTACTGTTATCCTAAAGGAAAAAGACAATAAAGAGGGGCAAAGAGAGATAGGATGGAAGACACAGAGGTGTGAGGAAAAGAAAAGCACAGAGTGCTAATGCTCAATCCGTCACCTTGAATTATGCCTACTTGCCCTCAATCTTCCCTGTTTGATGGCATCTGGGCACCACAGGGCTGCAGAAAATTTAAGCTTTTCTTCTTTGTGTGGAGGAACAGAACTGCATTGAAAAACATGCTGATAGCTCCTCTCTCAGCTTAAAGAGTCTTCAAAATGACTTTGAAAGTCTACCCAAAATCATGTGAGAAGAAAAAACTTTGCCTAAGCAAATGCAAAAGAAGCCATAGGTAGGTGAAATAAACACAGAAATTTTCCAGGAAAAATTAATCCAAATTGCTTGACCCAACGTAAGGCAGGAGAAAGCTGCTGTTGATATTCCCAGTAACCAACAGTGCCAAAGACAAACAGGAATCAGTGACCTGTAACGCTCTGCACTGAGTGGATGCTCAAGACTTCAGATTCCATTCTTCAGGTTGTGATTGTTACTTCTTGCCATTTCAGCCATTAGGTATCCCGCAAAAAATCAATTAGTAGTTCTTTAGGTTGCATTTTCTTTGGTTTTTGTTTCCTTCTGCCTTAACTGTTTTGAAAGACTTTAAGAAGATAGCAAGGAGAAATAGGCTTAATGACATGAGCATATATTTCCATAAAATACTAATTTTTCCATAAAATACTAATCTCTCTCCGGAGAGATCCAACTTTATTCCTCTGCAGCAGGATCTTCAAAGAAGGGTATGTCTTCCTTTAGGAAAAGCATGTTTTAGCTCTTCAGATGAGTATGGAATTGAGTTATAGGATGTTGGAAACTGTCATTTGTGCATACTCTCAAGAACTCAGTTAAGACTTAGCATTAAAATCTGCATTAAAGATCCTCCAGTATCATCTTATAAACTGTGTTGAGTAAAAATTTGATCACTTTCTTTCACAGTCCACATGCTTGCACTTCTGAGGAAGCAAGCAAAGCAGAGAAGTAGTGACTTATCATTTTGAAATGAGGCACTAACCTCACTCCATACAGAAGTTAAAATAAAAAGTGAAAGATCATTGCAAGAGTATGTGGTTAACTGGGTTTTGTACCTGAACTAAGGACAATGAAAAATTGCTCACCCAATTCTCTATTTGGTTTTACCACAAGTGAGACAAAAAGGAAGAATGCCAAAATGTGTATTCAGAAGGATGGCAAATAAATATTGCACAGACAAACTTAATTCTAAGACTACCTAACTTTTGAATGCTTGGTTTTGTTACTTCATTATTCTAATAACGTCTGGTGTTACCTATACTTTATATCTGAAGACAGAGTCCTAGACAGATAAAGAGACATTGATTGATACCAGTCCTCAGCAGTTTTCTTGGCAACACTGCTGAGCAACATTTGTTTATTTCTTTATTATCATTCATTGCCTGATAGGCCAGCCTGCTTATCAGTCATCCATGCTCCTTTCCCTTAATTAGAGAGATCAAATACACCACCACAAATTCCCTCCTTGACCATCCACAGCCACCACTCAGCAGCAATGCCTCAATGTAGAAGGAAAAAGAGTGGATTGGCTGATAAGAGAGAGGCTCAGATCCTGCAATGGTCTTCTTACAGGTTTACCAACCAAGCGCAACAGGAATGAGTGAAGAGATCAAAGACACTGACTGTGGTTGATCAGGACAGGTGTTTGTGGTGATGTTTTCAACAGATGGAGGTTCCTGTGAGAGAAGAAAAGAGACCCAGGTTATACCAGCCAAGTGTGATGACTCCTCAACTAGAACCACTGCAATCAGTTACATTTTTCTCCCTGTTGTAAAGTGAAGTGCATGCACACACAGTTTTATTCATTGGCATCTTAAAGAGAAGAAATGTCATACCTTTTGAGAAGAAGAATGGATACAAAAAGAATGAGAGACCTTTACAGCACCACTTTCATAACAGAGTTCTGTTTTGGAGTGATTTATTTCCAAAGAGGAAAAAAATGTAAAGAACTTGGAATACAAAAGTACCTTCTCATCAAGGGTTGTCTATCGTTTCATGAATCACATGTGATGGATGAGATTTATGAATTAGAATCTGCGTCAAAAGATTTACAGCATTCTAAATTAGTTATGGCATCTTCTCGTCTGTGAGCATAAACTTTCAGCAAAATATCTATATCACCATCACAGAGGCATGGCCAACCCAGTTCTCTCATTTCACTGCAGCACACCCAGAGCCTGTCACAGCATTTGATGAATTCTTGAAGGAATGGGCTTCAGATCAATTAAAATAAACACCACAAGCTGATTTATCAAATCTTTTCTGAATGCTCTCAGAAAATGTCAAAAATCTGATCCATTGACAGAGAAGAGTCAGAGAATCGTGGCAGCCTATGGGATCACAAGACCTTTTCAAAACCATCATAAATCACTACAGAAAACAAATGGGGCACCATGTGATAAGATTTTGTCTGACAGCTTTGCCTCAACAAGACATATATGAGATAAATGGATACCTTAGTCTGTGCCCAATTGTCAGTTTACAAAGTTCCAACTTGTCAAATTGTAAAATATACTACATCCAAAATAATATACCTTTTTGGATATCCAATAGTATGATTTAAGAAACCTCTCACTCTATTTCTTTGTTGCAATTTTAAGAGTACTTCTGCAGACAGAAATACTTGAGAACAGACAGGTAGAAAGACAGGAAGGCTGGCAGACAGATATATCAAATATTACCTAGCACAGTAGTTGTAGTAGTGCAGACTATTTAAAATAACTAATTACCTCTTCAAATGCATTGTAAAAACTATTTGTATTACTGGAAAGTAGCTTCAATCAGAAAGTTAATGATAAGCTTGATATTGCTGTGGGGTTCTTTTTCATATAGATTCTGAACATATTCAAAACACTGAAGTAATATGTCAATATTTCTCAGGTATTAGAGGACTCTTGAAAATGCCTTTGCTAATGAGGTATAAGGTTAGGCGAATGAACAAATATTCAGGTATCAGAAAACAAATGGATCTGATGCTGTATTAGGAATGTGGGCAGCTATTCATTTCAGTGGTTGGAATTCTATTGTCAATGCCAATAATAATGACTTGAGCCTGATTTTAATTTGTTAAATAAAAAAAATAATGTGCCAAAGAAACAAATGGTATCATTTACAAGTGATTATAGACACAGAAGATTTTAAAAACTTCATAACATTTTCAACATTTCAAAATATGTTAGAAATTGATATAGTAAAAAATCTGGGTAGTTTCTGTACTTCGGATATAGTCTCTGTTGCCAGCTTTTAAAACACTGGCTCAGCTTTCCTCAATATGTAATAAGACTGCAATTATTATCAAACAAAGCATGAAGAAATCCAGAGAATTTGAAAACACAATTGCAGCCTGTGCTTTCTAATGTTGTTTATCTTTTAAGCGTTATTTCTGTGCACCTCTAAAATTGCTATATTTTTTTCAGAAGAAAGTTTACAAATTCAGATTCTGAAGAAAGTTCCATTTTTAAATAAGTGTTTTCCTCAGAGATGCATAATGTCCAGTTTTCATTTTAGAGAAGAAGGAGAATCAAAATCCTTTTAGAACTTGTTTGTTGAAACTATAGTATTGATAATGTACTTAAGGGTCTTTGTGATGTTCAAGGTGTCATGAACAAAAAACAATCTCAAAAGTCCTTCCAGGGGCTCTAGCTGGGACTAATAAATCAGGAGCAGAGAAAAGTGTGAAAAGTTTTGTTAACCAAGGCCCATGCCTCTTCCAACTCCTTGTGCAGATGAGTGATAATCAGATGAAGACATCAGCACAGCCTAAGTCCTTTCACATCTGATTTCAGACTTTAAAATGATGAAGGGATAATGTTGGCTTGCAGATGAATGACCTCCCCCACAAGGGTTGTGCAGCGGAGTCTAGAGCCATACTTTAGCCATTACATTTATTAGAGGCCTTTGACATAACCAGAAAGATGATTAGTGTACATGAGGTCTCCTGTAGGAGTTATACTAAATTGATTCTACTTCTTCTTCTTCAATCCCATGTGAAATACATGTTTCAGTATCTGTAAGAACTATCTGGAAAAAAAGGAGTAATGTGAATGCCAATCTATCAATAGGAGAACCAATGCAGGTGGGAAACAGAAAGCAATCTCAGGAACTAGAAGCAATCACAATGCATGGTCTTTCTCCATTGAAGGATACTTCAGTTACTAAACTGAATGCATGTCTTTAATGTCTCAGCACTGCTCAGAAAAGTAGAAGAATTCTTTTCTTGAACCTTTTCTCTTCATGTGCCTAAAGGAAGGAATTCAATATCCTACGTACTGTTGGTGCCACACATCTGTATTTTGCTAGTTTTGAGTACTAAGTAAGCTCAACTTTGCTGTCAGCCTTTAAGCTATGAAAAAATTTAGCAACCTTTGCTGTCACTAAGCATATGTAATGGTATACATGCACATAAATGCAGACAAATATTTGTCGTCTACTTTGAGCAGGAATCTATCATTTCTCATATTTGCTGTGTTTGTGCCCTAATGTTCATATAATAAATGATCTATTAATTTTTAATTAAAAATTCAGTACTAAAATAATGGGGAATGATAGAAATACACTTCTATTATGTGGCACCTAAAATTGATTTATTTATCAAGACCTGTAATCTAGAATTTTCTACAGTTTATACTTTTAATGAAAATATGCAATATATTGATAAAATAATAAAACACATATTTGTATTTATTAGCCTTGTCTCAATTTCCTCCATCTGCTGAAAAAGTGTCTGGATCATTCTGTGGCCTTCCACTGGTCTTGTACTTTGCTAATTGCAGAATGATAACTAAAAATAAACACAAGGATGTCAGTCAGCAAGTACAGCACTTGAGTACTTTGCCTTATAGCAAACTCCTTAATTCCATTGTGTTCACTGTAACAAAGGCTTTGAGCTCATTAATATAGTAAAAGTATACCACAGGACTTTTACTTTCAGAACACCATCCTGAAAAACATTATTCAAACTTTCTAAGTGCATGGACTAGTAGAACCTGAGCTTAGGAAAAGCTCTTGGCAAATCCCAGTGAAATTTTTTGACAGATTCATCTTCTAGCCTTTGGAAAAGAGAAGATGCTCCAGGCAAGATATTTGATTAATGCCGTAAAAAACAGTGTTGCTGGCACAGCTGGTATGTTGGGAGAAAAATTCATCACTAACTCTGAAACTGCCATGTAATTTTCTCTCAATAGTTCTTTTCCGTACTTGACAGAAGATTTGCACAGGACAAACTAGTTTGACAGAGGACAAGTCAGCCAGCTGTTGAGGTATCTCTAAACATGACAGATCACTATGTTTTAACTCAGATTAATTCATTTATTACAGGTAGACCTAAATCACTGGTCATTGTCAAACCAGTTGTCACAACTAGCAAATCATGTCAGATTTCTGAACAAAAATATTTCAAATCTTAAGCAGTTCTTATAAGCTCAGCCTGTCTGCTTTTCACACAGCCAAGTAAAGAAGAGCAAAAAAACCAGTGCTGCTCCAGCAGTATCTATGTTGTTTGTCTGGAATTTGATAGGACCAGAAGGACCTGGAAATTGAGTGCATTCTGGTCACTGGCAAAGATGAAAGTATTTCCTCCAAATCACTTTTCCACATCCCATCCCAACTTTTTTGTCTCTTTTTTGTTGCTTTTAAAAGATTATCTGCTGCCTTAAACTCTTACCCATTTTTATCACTGTATTTTCAAGAGTACAACAAATAAAAACAACAGGACTAATTTTAAACATGCCCAGCATTGGCTCACCAGAATTATTCGATTTCTAGATTAGAATGAAAAATCACTGTCAAAATGTGGTAGCAGAAATTAAGTCCATATTTGCAGCTGTATTTCAATTATTTTCCTCTAAGAGATTAGATAATAAAATCAGTAATTCAGAGATATTCAAAAGACTTTAAAGGCTACCGAGCCTGAAGCATATTTGCAATATCAGAGTTATAGACTGTCCCAAATCTGTGCTATTAGATCCAAACCTCCTCCTGGGGAGGTTTGGAAAAAATTTGAACGTTGCCAATGGAGCTCAGAGCTGATCAGAAACTTACTTAGTCCAAAATGTGCACTGACAGCACAAAACATTTTGCAAACTGAATTCCCTTCTCAGGATTTTTATAAATTATTCTTATGTTTTCATAGAAATAGAAGGACTGACCTACCAAAAATTGTTGTCTAAACTCTGAGGGAGTATGCAAGGTCTCAGGAGCAGCAATGAAGTGTGTTATATGAGTTAAAGAAGATTTTTTGCAAAGAAAAATTTATACATTTTTCATTATTGCTAATTAAGTGAGGTTAAGGGCATCTCAAGATGTGATATGTGAGGTTTTCAAGAAAAGACTTGGATGAAACATCAAATAACCTGGTGTGATCTCATACCTGACCCTACTTTGAAGGTCATCCAGAGATCTCCCTGAAGTCCTTTCTAGTCTGAAATACCTTGTGATCCTAGCAACATAACTTTCTTTGTTATATTCTTTCTTTGCATATAAAGTGCTGAGCTCTCTTCACTGCCTCCTCTGTAAATGTATATTATATGGAGAAGGTTACTACATCTCCCTATTGTCATGGTAAACATACACAGTGCATTTCTCCTACAAATCCTCAAAAAGTCCAGTAACCAAACAGAGCCTATACACCTTCCCTCTGCCAATCTATGTAGGGACAGTCCTCTCTGACCCAGTACCTCCTCTCTGTCAGATCAGCTTCTAAACAGTTACTTACCCTTCACTTATTATTCCCTTCTGGCATAAAAGGTAGCTATGCAACACATATTTCAAGAATGACAAATACAATTCCTCATCAGCAACAGAGCAATTCAATGCAGTTTAATTAAACAAAGGATTATATATTTTAAAGGCACTGGAGAAAAATGCAGTTGAAGTATAGATTCTAGAGGGTTTATGTTTACTGATGGAATTTCTAAAAGGATTTTAGTTAGAAACAAAAAGTTTATACAGGCTTTATACATTTTAGCTTCTTTCTGCCCAGAGAGCCATAGCTTCTGTGTTGGAAATATTTCTCTCAGAGAGTGGAGCTCTCCTCTCCCACAATACTTTATGTTCAATTATATTTATGACAGGTATATTTTATGCTCCAGCACAAAAGTTCTCCTACTTATCACGTCTAATCATAGCTGAAAAGCTTGTGTAAAGAAGGACTTCAAGGGGAAAGGAGTGTCCTCACTCTTTGCTGATTTTTGACAGTGCTTCAGGAAGGGGATGGTTGTTATTTGTGTAACCTGATCTGTTCTGGCTTGGGGTTCTCATTTTATAGCTGATAAAAACAAACCTGTAAAAGTGGATGTGAATGGACTTGTTAGATGGCTTGGGAATGTACGGACTGGTACGCAGGCATATTTCCTTTTCCAGAGTTTCAGATCTCCATCATTCTTGTTGTTATAAAATGATTTCCTTAAGAAGTCCTTCACATTTAAAAGGCTAGAGAACCCGAATCAGATCTCTGGTTCACAGATATCCAGATCTCAATATATTTAGGAAACTGTAATAACATATAATCCAATCTGTGAGAATATGGATACGTGTCTTTTAAAATCCAGCTATGTTACCTGAAAGGCAGCTGCTTCTAGCTTCTTATCTCCCTCCCTCCCTCCCTATCCTATTCCAGACAAAATTATTCTCCTATCATGCTAGAAAAACAAATGAACTTTTTCTAAAAGATATTTAAGTTAAATTAGGGAGAGAAGGCAAAACATTACCATTGCCTCTGTTCAAGCAACCAAATATATATCAAATGAAATTCAGTTGGGAATGCTCATGCCTGTGGTTTGGCTGGCAGGTTGAATTAGGATAGTTCTGGCAATATGAAAATGCTGGCAGTCAGCTGAAGTGGCAGCCCATTTCACTGGTACAGTCAAAGGACTGAAGGGGAAATGTGTCCACAAATCAAGTGACTCAACAGGTGATTATAACCCACAAGAGATTAACTTTTCTAACTATAGCATCCCCAACAGTCCTTAGCATGAAAAGGCTTTTTTTTGTGCTTGAGAAATAGATTATCTTGGGGGCCTATATAACACCAGAGAGTGTTTCTAGTTGTTCTGGTAAGTAAATCAAGATCTTAATGTTACATCTCATTTAGTCTCATTCCTTCAATGTTGACTAAAGAAAAGAACATTACACGTCTTAAAACACAAGGAAAAAAGAAAAAAGGCGGAGGAAAGTACTATCCTCAGATACTCTAACTTCTTCTATCTTTTCCTATTTCTCAAACACCTGTTTTGGAGGCAAAAGGAGAATGAGACTGTGGAACTCTAAAACTAAGGATGGACAGGAGGAAGTGGCACTGAGGTGGGATGACATTGATACAAACAGTGCACATAACATTTACAAACACACACACATTTTAGCTAAGATATTTGTAGGTATATGCATAATGTTTTTAACCTCTTTAAGAGTTGCTTTAATTTCACTAAAATACTTTACTATATTTCCATTTTGAAGTTCACACGACAGCAAGCACATGTCGTTTTGAGGAATTTTTTTTCTTTGTTTTGTTTTTTTTTTTACCGTTAAGGTATCTACTTAAAACAGACAAACCAAAACCCTCCAAGGAAAAAATCAATTAATTAAAAATTACATAAGAACATCTGCTTGCAAGCTGATCAAACTAGAAAGGTGAAAACAACGTCTGCTCTAGTGAAGGGAAGAGAGATGACAGTTTGGGGTATGGGGAAAAGGCAAAATGTGGGGCAAATGATAAAGAAGCTGCCAGATTCCATGTCTCGAGTCATGTTCAAATGTGAACTTAAACACAAAGTTCAGTTCAGTGAAGCAGAAGGACAATTCTCTTCCTTAGATAGAAAAAGATCTTTTTTTCATCTGTAGCAGGTGACATATGTCTTGTGCAGATGAGCCACTAGCCCCTTCAATCCCTATAACTTGAGAAATTCATCAAGGTCCAGGAATACTGACTTGGATTATTCACATGAGCTTGAAAAATGCTGTAGAGAGGGATCATTTAGTACAGTTATGCACAAATAAACAGTATTTAAGGAAATATAATGATGTTCTGTATAAAAGGACTCAAGCAGCATCACAGAACAAATGCCACAGAGCATATAAACAGGAATGAGCCCTGCTTACATATGATACCTGTTAAATCAAACACAATTAAAATCCAAACCTAACTTTTTAGAAGACAAAATTTAGTGTATTTTCAATTAATATATTCTTTATTAAATCTTTTAACATGGTTGTTATTTTCTCTCGAAGTGATCTCATTTAAGCATAATCTGACTTAAAAAGAGGAATATTCTTAGGGTGGATTTTTTTACAGCTTAGTTTATCAAGCCCCTGAGTTTGCTAGAAAGAGTAAACTTGCTCATGTGCATAATTGTTTTCAGGATATTTTCTTATCCAAAGACATTATTTCATGTATATATGAGAAGATAGTAAAACCCCATATTACTGGCTTGTAATTTACCAGGAAAAAATTTTTAATAGCAAGACCTAAAAATACTTTTAAAATGAGAAATGCAATAATGCTGAGCTATTTGGCCGTTTCTTAAGTCAAAGGCATTGGAGGCTTTGCTAACCAAGGCATCTCACAGTGTCTCTAGCAAAGTGACATATGTCTCCTTTATATACAGGCATTAGATGAGGCTAATTGAAAATAACACAGATTCAGCAGCCGACAGCCTACTATGGCTTGAAGGGGAATGTTTTTCCCCATTTTAAACTATTCTCTCTTGCATTCTTCCCTCCCTCTGGGAAAAGCACTACTCAAACTGATATTGCGTTACATTTTTTGAGACAAAACTGCCATTATTTCATTTAGTTGTGTTACACATGGTGTCATGTTAGGAAGAAGGACCCACCAAATGATGAAATGGCACCTCCTGTGTGACAATTTTACAAGATGTGCCTTGATTTTTGCAGTTATCAGCTGAAAAAGTTGAAATGAAATGTAGGATGATGCTCTGCAAGTGAAAAGTGGGCACTAATTTTCAGTGCCCAATGACTTGAAACCTGTGGCTTTTTAAAAGAGAGATGAATCTGAACAAGGCTTAAGAGTGAATTCCTAGTTTCCATTTGAAATTCTCCATCTCTTGTATGTCAGCAAAAATTCCCAGGCTTGTCATTGTCAACTGAGAAACAGGACACTAGAAGACCATTTTTAGCAGACAAGTGAGGATCAGAATGTTTGTTTACAGTGAGCAGGAGTGTGAATTCTCAGCACACTATTTTGCACACACCCATTCTGCAATAAGACCCTAAGGATGCCTGAAAAGTAGTATTTATACTGACTAATATAAAATCATATTTTAACATAATATTTTAACATCAGATCAAAGTTAGGCATCTTAGTTCCCTTGGCTGTATCATTGGACAGAGAGGGAAAATGCAAAGACCACAAGACAGGCTTCTGCTCTTAATTGTCTTAAAATACCTACTTGTCTTCTTGAAAATCCTACTTCATACACCTGAAATTAAATGCCAAAATGTGAAAATTATAACCCTATTAGGCTTACAAGAGCATCCACCCAAGAAGTTTGTTGTGAATTGAGTGGTTTATTTCCCAAATGCCCAAGGAGAAACACTAGACTGAGGATGATACAACTTGGCAACAGCCATCACAACCATCTTTCTTAACTAAATACTAGGGTATTTTTGAGCTCATGGCTGAGTAATTTATTGTTTCAAAGGCTATTGCAAAGACTAGTAACAAAAGTTACCGAAAAATCACTACAGCTCTAGAATATGGTATTTATGGTCAGATAAAGCCATGTAGAAATGAAACTATTAGGAAAATATGCCAAGTGCTCTAAGCTGGAGGAACTCTACTGAGTGTCAGTGCTCTGGAGACACTTTCCCTTTGCTCAGCAATTTTTTGTGGCTACCTGGCTGACACATTGTTCCATGCAAGGAAGAGCTCTTTCTATACCATCAATAACAGTACATGTGGAGGCAAATGGCTGTTGTAAACAACTCTAATTAAATGACCTTGGGAAAGACCTGGCATACAGGGAGGAATCCTGATATACTATTTAAATATATTCAGTGCAGTTAAAAGTTATTTCCCAGTCAGATATTTGACTTCGTAAGGAAAACAGTCAGCAGTCTATGCATGTTCAACAGGGCTTCCAAAGTCACTCTTTAAAAGAATTGTTAGGTTTGATTTTTTAATTGAAAGTTTAAAATATCAACCAATAGAACCTGACAGACAAAACATGATAGTAAGTATTGCACTGATCTCAGACTGGAACTAGTGTTATCATTGCCTGAACACATTAATAATATTTTTTTCACAGACTAGAAATGCACTAAAATATTTCCTTCTTTCTTTTAAGGTATGTCAGAAATCAGATTCTCCTAGGGAAATAGAAATTGGCCTGTATCTGTCACCGCACAGTATTGACTAACAACAGAAAAATAACATAAGGCAAGAAAACAGAAACAAAATAATAAAAAATTAGGCAAATCCTAGAGAATATAAAGTCAAAGAGAAATTAATGAGAACAAAAGAGAACAAGAAAACGGTACTAAATTTTGATGTTTGTTTCTGTCTAAGCAAAGAACTAAAAAATATATGTACATATATCCAATGGGATGCAAAAGCTACTATACAAGAGGGAGCTGAAATGCACTCAGATCACAACAGGGGAAATTAAGTTTTCTAATGCTTAAATAGAATCTCTGAGTGATTAATATATCTTTTTTACTCACTTTTGGGCTAATAATATGACATCCTCCTTCTGTATGTCAAGCTAGTTCCATGGCACTTGCTGTGATAGTAAGTGTATACTTTGCAATTGGGACAATTTTGTTATGGGCAGATGGTAGAGTCAATCTAAAGCCCACCTTTATAATGTACTGCATTTCATTCATCTCCTTTGCCAAAAGATTGCAATGTCTAGACATGGCCAAACCATGTGTATTTAAGCTTTGATATGTTGAGCAATACCAACAGAAGGTGGAGTTCTTAAATTGCAAGCTATGTTGCCTCTTCAAAAAGGCTCATTAGTAATTCCGAGAGGTTTTAAACTGTGGACTATAATCTGACTGACTGGTCACCTGTTGTCCCTAATTTATGCCACTTTTCATCCTTGACTAATAAATTCAGATCTTTTTAGAGTTCTACAGTTTTAATATTCATGCTGGAGGGATCCTTGACATCTACATCTTATACTCCCCAAAAAATTACAGAATTTTTGTTCTAAGTTTTCATTTCATAGTGTTTAAACTGTAAACTCTCAAAGGCTGCCTTTGTGTTGCTTTGTATTCACCCAACATCTGGCACAATTTACCTGCTTCTTGGCCAATAATTAGGCAATGACACAGTAAACATGATTATGACTATTACCTTTGCTTTGATTAATTACAAACTTGCAGCTTTTCACATCACTAGTGTATTAAAATATTTTTTAGGCCAAC
Source organism: Melospiza melodia melodia (assembly GCF_035770615.1). Taxonomy (NCBI): domain Eukaryota; kingdom Metazoa; phylum Chordata; class Aves; order Passeriformes; family Passerellidae; genus Melospiza; species Melospiza melodia. Next base: position 26,106,401 of record NC_086199.1, read on the forward strand.
AGAAATTATTTCTGAACTTCTGATTGCACTTTTATGTGGCTGCATGATTACAATATTTAGCCCTATAATAGGAAAACACTTATTTAAAAAAAAAATCAAGAGAATATGAGCAGAATTATCAATAATGATAACTCAGTAGTAAGAAAAAGCTCTATTCACAAAATAACATTGAAAATGTTGCTATTTCAGCCAGCCTTAATGCATAACTACATCAAGGGTTTAACCAGAAAACAGCCTTTTTCCCCTTTCTTCAGCCTGTCCCAGGAGCAGCTAGTAACATCCCTACAGAAATGTTCTGATGGCTTTAAATTTTTAGTTCTGAGACTGATGAAATATGTCCTCTGTATCTCTACAGAATGACCGTCTGCCAGAATAGTCCTCTTACCTTTATTCTTAACTCTCCTTCACCTTTGTGATAGCTCTTGGCAATTTGCATAATAAGAAAATGTATAAATATGTAAAAATGTTTCTAATATGCCCTCTGATAAAATAAAAGCATTTTAGTATGGAGAAGCAAGACAAAAAAAAAAATAATTACAATACTAGATAATAGAAAAAATAATGCAAAAATAACCTAAGATCATTCACTATCCAAATCTGAAAGCCACATGAAAAATATGCTGCAATCACCCATATAATTTTTCCTCTTTTAGCAAAAGCATTTTTATTCTTCAGAAAGTGTTAGCTAGTGCATTTCCAACCAGAGGAAAAACAAGAAATAGGATCACTTAAGCAGGCAGTGAGAAATCAAAGACCATCACTGCTGATTTGAAAGTCATGAACACCTTTTTCACACCCCAAACCAGCTCTGTGTGCTAGATGAAACACTTATTTTTGAGCCCTGGACCTGACTGGCTCAAGCACATCAGCCACGTTCAGTATTTTATTCAGTATATAAACAAGGGAGTAACATATCCACTGTGACTACCTAAAGAGGTACAGAGTTCTTTAGCCTCTTTGCAACCTATCCTTCCCAAATGAGTCAACCCAAATAATAAATTATTAGAAACTATACTGACTAATTAATTGTTTGGCTTCGACTTTCCTTCTATTTCCCCATAAAATTTATATTTCTTTTCTTATTTCTTATTAAAATGTATTTCTTATTAAAATGTACTGCTCTTTCTCCTTTTTATTTTCACTAAGTTGTTGCTACCCTTGCACTTCTTCATTGTTCTGGCTGCATTTAAGGGCCTTCCCAAGAGAATAAATGGGATAAAATTTGTAATTTTGGATATATATATTTTCTTTCTTCATTTACTTAACATGTACCTGCAGGAACATGAAAGCAGATGGACCCTAATCTGAGAATCAGGTCAATTGTATATTGTAAAGGAAACAAAGTCTTTAAGTTCAAGTTACTAGGAAATATATTACAGAGTTAGGAAGAATGGACTAAACATTCCACTGTGCTGGTATTTTATTCAGCCATTATTAATTGTCATCTATAATTGGACACCATTAAGCAGTCTTGACTGAATGTGAGATGAGCTAGTCTAAGCTAACTCTTGTATCATATGGAGACTAAATTAGGCTTACTGTTTCTAAATGGCAAACAAAAGGTATTCTGTATTGCCTCCGTGTCCTTTATGAGTTCCATAAATAACTAATTAACCTCTGCAGCAGAAGTCGGCATTAAAACAGGAGGCAGTCTCACCGTACAAACGATGGGCATCCAAGAAAAGATCTGAGCAGCGCAAAGCTTACACTCTCCTTTTTTGCTGTGTTCTCCACAGAAATGAAATGCTTATTGACTCCACATTAATATCCATTTAGTAATCTGCCATTTTTGTTTGTTTTAATATAACACGCAGTTTTACAGTAGAAAGGAATTATGCAGTTTAGAAGTATGAATATTAAAAAAGGATATAATTAAATCTGTAGCCTGAAACCTCTGTCTAAAGCTATAATGACAAATTTAGTCCATATTTATTATGGTGCACCAGGGACTTTAACTAGATCATTAGTTTATATGCCTTACTCAGTAGTGAAGTTCTAAAACTTCACATTTTGCATATTATTACATTATTCATTTTTCCAACTAGGCATAAAATATGGCTTCCCAAGAGTACAATACCTAATTCTTCAAAATATACAAAGATAGCAATAAAATGATTAAATTACAACTCTTACATCTGTTCTTCTTGTTTGATTATAAATTAAAATGTTCAAAACCAGAAGAAAACAATGCAGGTAACAAATATGTTTAACCTGCATATCTTCTCAGAGTTCAATTATTTACCCAACTCTATCCTTGCAATTACAAGTGCTGTTGGCTTGTCCCGTTTTCCACAGATCTTTGTATCTCTCAGAGGTTGTGAAATAGAGAATTATTTGACGATAGATTTAAAAATCACTGACTCTGACTGATAACATGAATTAGGTGCTGTAAACTCACCATCACAGTTACTGAAGAAGACTGATCAAAGGACTCAATGAGATTTTTGTGTGTATGAACACAGTGGTTTGAAAAACCCATAAAATTTTATGCCTGTCAGGAGAAAAATATAAAATACTATTCTAAACCCCTACTCCTCATGGCAAAATGCTGCTTGGTGTTTTCTTTATCAATTACACATTAACAAATCTTTAATCCAATGATGGAAATGCACCAGTGCAGGTGACACTGACAAATTATCCTTGGCAGTCTCTGAACTCATTACACATTTCAAAGAAGACTACCTTGATATAAAATGCATGAACTATTAAATCACAATACCTACTTGAGAAATTTGATTTTAGGGAGCATTATTAGGGAAATCATTATTTACTGAGAAATTTCTATTTGAGAAAAATAAATGCATTTTAAACAGTTATTCCGCTCACCTGGAGGTGGTTTGTTTCCTAGAATCCTGAAATTCATAAAAATAGATACCTAAAGAAATTGTTTAAATTACTGTGGTCATAATGGCACTGAAGTAGCATTATGCAGCAAGGCATTACTGGATGCCATTGTAGATTTCTGTGGATAAATTAGGGGAGCAGAAGTTACGAATGAGTGCTCCTTGAAAGCTTCTAAACCAATTGAGTTTTCATCAAATTGAGATACCATACCATGTTTCCAGTTTTCATCTGTCTTGAATGGCTGTATTTACTCTAGATGAAGATTACTTTGTAGGTTCCCTTGACATATGCCTTCCAGATACATTTTATGCCATTATGAAAAACATCTTTCTTTCTTTCTTTATATCAGGACTGCTTCAGTTGCAAATAGAAACATGAGAAATAAAGAACTGCATGAGTTTGAATGATCAACCTCTTCCATTTATTGAGCTAAACCCATGTAAACAAACTTACAAAATGCCCCCTAAAGATTTAACTTGCTGTTTTCAAAAAATAATATCATCCTGATAATGGGCACAAATAAATCTAAAATGATGCTTCCATTAAATTGAGAGGGAGGAATAAAAAATTGGATGAAGAAAGAACTTACAAGAATTTGAAAACTCTCATGTGGAAGAGGGCTTTTTGATAAAATATTCCAGTTTACAAGACTACTTTTGATTTATGTAATAATATGTTAAAAATCTATCTTACTCACCCAATCTGCAAGGAGAAAAAAGAGAAAGGGGAAAAATAAAAGAAACTGACTTCATTACATGGTGTCCCTTGATAAATAAAAACTCGATCTGGCCTTTGTCCACTGCTGTTCTAAATGAGCCCAGTCAGTCTGGCCCATGTTTTTTCATTTCATTTTCTCTAGCCAAATGACTACCATCTGCTGTCACAAAGCTGTCACACAATCAGTAATGGAAGTTTTCTAAGGAATATAATGGCTGAAGTATGAATATATGACATTCCAGCTCCTATCTAGCAGGGTAAGAACAGCAACCCATTTGAAAAGGAACAGCAGTAGTGTTCTCCCACTTCTCAGCAAGTGCATTGTAATACAAATCTTTATTTGGACTCAAGACGTTGACAGGTCAATTGAACAGAATAAGTCTAGTTTATGATGCAGTTGTCAGAAGTGGTTAAAGCAGGAGTCTGTTTACCAGCGCTCTGAGATATTCCAACAATTTTTCTTGCAAACCAGCACCTTGAGGTTAATTACTTTACCAATTTGAGTAAATGGCAAGCCATATTCCCATCTGTCTCCATTAGTTCCCCACTATTTCTCAATTCATGATGACTGGGGTCAAGGCTGTGGTACAAAAGAAGAGCTAATAAAGCATGAATGGAGCAATTTTCTGTTTATACAAATGTGGTAGCCACAGCATAAGAGAAGAGACATTTTAGAAATGCATATTCTTTGCTTTGAAAACTCTGGGTGCTAACTGTATTTAGAAAAGTAAAAAACAAACACTAGCAATGAATGCTGGTTCCATACTTATTTATCTTTAATAAAACCTGCTATGTAGCATTGCAATGCCCACTTGTACCCTGGCACAGGAATTAGAAAAGTTCTGAAAAGCCTACAGCAGTTGATCTCTACTAAGCTTGTTAATTCACCAAAGGCAAGCTGCCTGGGAAAGAAAAAAGAAAAATCTCTTTATTTTGGTACCAAAATGCAGCATTACTGAAGCTTTTCTTCCTCAAGTAAACATTTCTTCCTATCTTTACAGGATTTAGTGCTGGAATCCCTTAAAAGCTGTTTAGCAATATGACTGATTTAAGAGCATCTCAAGGGACAATACCTATTTTATTTCTGTTTGTTCATTAAAACACTGTGGAAGTTTACTCCTGTATTAAAAAGTGTAGCCTTTCTCCTATTTCTTAATTTTAAATTCAGCCATAAAGTTATATTCTATTCAAAACACTTCGATTCTATAACCAATACCTTAGATAAATAATTCAGGGGAAAACCTCCACCAATTTCCACAAACTGTTAATGAATATGCTAGTTTGATAAATTCTGCCTAATCTACTTTGTCTAAACAGTGGCAGTCTAAAAACAGAAGATAATATTTTGGCCATTTGCCACAAATGGCAGCATTACTCATTAATTAAACACTACAATAAAATAAATTTTGCAGCAAATGAGGCATAAAGCACGTATTCTCCCACAAATGCTTCAAAATAGAATGGAGGTAATAATGTTCTATTGCTGTTTGTGTAATGTAAAATTTTTAATCCATGATATATCCATCAGAAGCCACAGAAACCCATTAATGTGAACCAAATCACTAAGTCCATATACATATTAATTCCTGTAACACAGTCTAGAGAATAACATATTTTTAGATTACTGTATTCATCCCCAAGATCAGATCAAAAGCCAACCAATAAAGATGACAGCAGAACAGTCCAAGAACAAAACTGACTATCAGCTCTTCAGATTTCTTAAGTAATAAAATAAGATTTGCACTTATATATATTCTATTCTTCACACAGTTCACATTGTCAGTTTTTCTCATTATAGGCTTTCTATTTCACAAAGTATTCTTCTGCTGGTAGTGTGGATTCTAAACACTAATGTTCTGACACCAAGGAAAAACAAAACCAAACACCTGAAGATTGGGAAAGCAGAGAAGGGGAAAAGGTGGTTCATTCTGTACTCATCTGGATATCATATTCCTGGTTTATGATATAACAAAAAGCAAAAAACCAAGGAGGGAATATAAACTGATGAATAATCTGTCTTCAATCTTTCAATAAAATCCAAACGGACTTTTCCAGCAAAGTCCTTCTTCAATAAAAACTTCTCCTCTTTCCACTGGATAATTTCAACAACCTTCCTGATTAGAATAATTATGATAGCACTTTTTTATTATTTTTTAAAAATATATGTATTTCTCACAATGGTTCAACCCAATTTGGACCTTGTAATTACAAAGAATTTTTAAACTGCTTATTTCTGTGTCCACCAAGAAATAATATCTGTATGTCAAATGCATATAATAACCATGCTCAATTAATATCTTGTGAAAATTTTGTGGAAATGTTATTTTTACTCAATGGTTGTTATTAACAGAATTCCTTGGACCTCTTTTCTTCTTATACTCTATTAAGAACACCTGAATGATGGACTTGACATCAAAATCAGGTTTAGGTTGGATTGAGAAAAAGGTTCTTCACCCAGAGGGGGTTGGGCACTGGAACAGGCTCCTCAGGGAAGGGATCACAGCATTGGCCTGGGGGAGTTCAAGAAGTGCTTGGACAATGCTCTCAGGCACAGGGTGTGACCCTTGGGGATGGTGCTGCACAGAGCCAGGAGAGGGACTTGATGATCCTTATGGGCCTTTTCCAACTCAGCCATTCTGTGACTCTGTGCTTCTGTAATCTTGCTGACTGAATTCACTGACAAGAACATGACAATTAAACTTTAAGAGCCTCAAAGTTGGTGTCCTGGTCTTGTAATATGTACTAAGCATAATTGGAAGAAATTCAGAAAAGTAATTCCTTTTAAGACCTGAGGTTGAATTGCAAAAGGGAATATGTAAAAAGTCACCCTCTTAGTCTCTATGTCACCCAGAGTCCTCAGCATTTCAATTTTTAATCACTTTTTGTCCCTGTGTTTCAGTGGGTGACACCACGTAACAGAGGGTTTTATATGTTTATCAAAAATGTTTTGGAATGTGGAAAGTTATTGGAAACCCTTTGGGTTACACTGTTTAATCGCCTAACTAAAAAAATAGCCAGTACAAATATATGGGAACATTGCAGGGCAGCATAAAGCAGTTGGAAATTGCTAGTACCAACTTAATTAATAAAAATCATGATACAGTAAGTGAAGTGAAACATGAGTTAGCATTCTGAAACCTGCAAGCTCCTATGGCAATGATTAATTATATTCACCAAGAGAGATGAAAAAATAGCAGCTCAAAGATATACAAGTTTTTATAAACAACAACTTTTCAAAGGTCTTACAAAAATATAGTATTGTCTGAGGGTTGAATTCAAATAATACCTGATTTCACCTATTACAATTTTTTTCTACAGGATAAAATGGAAACCACATTAAGGATTGAGTGCAAATTCTAATTTGCAAAGTACATCTGCTTTATAGAACATCTTTACAGTAGCCTCATAATAAGATAAACATGGCTTATAACCTTCATTCACCTTTCACAAAAAACATGAAGCCCTGGCTTTGTTTTTAAATTTTAATTACATGATGGGGAGAAGCCTCTAATTTCTGAGAACACAGTCTAAGACAATAATCTGTAAGAAGAGTAACAAAATAATGCAGAAGTGTACAAAGGCTTTATTAAGGAAACAGTGCTCAAAGCACTGACTTCTCCTATACTTCAAATCTGTTTCTGATTATTGAGCTGGCACTGTTTTAAGGAAAAGATGCAGCTTTGTCAAATGACAAAGCAACAAGACACATTACCCTGCTTCTGTTATGAAATTCCTACTGAAAAATCTCAAAGATTTCTAAATTTTGCATATGTTGTATCTCCCAAAGTGTCCTAAGACAGTCTTACAATTATCACAGAGGATTTGTTCAAATTTGTAAATTACTCTGTGTGCTTTGTCAAGACAGAAATGTCAGCTTTGCTACTCTTTGTGGCAGATGTTGGGCATGCTTTCAGTGCTGTATTGTCCTAGCTGTAAAAAGAATGAATGCAACTGGTAAATGGAATAATTTCCTCTCAGATTTGCTTCACTTATGATATCTGTTCTATAAAACATCTTAGGCACAATCAGTTGTACATATAAAAATTTTACTGCTTCTCTCAAAAAAATCCACCAAAACAACAAAAATACCAAATCAAACTGAAACAACAAAAAACTAATTGAACAACAGGCTGCATATGGATACAGGGAAAGTTTCCCTACAATCTCTTAGCACTTTGGACTGTAGAAGTTTTTTCTGGCAGACAAAGAAGACACCAGTAAAAAAAGAAAAGGTGAAACAGCTTCAAATGTTGAAACTTTGTAGAACTAACTCAACATTACACTATTTCTCTATATCTTTAATCTTATGAACCATGTTAGGAGAGACTCAGAAGAATGAAGGGATACTGCAAAAAATTAAAAAGAAAGGAAACATCTAGATTTGCTTCTCTAGATTGGATCCCAAATCTTGAGGTGTTTAGATTTGATAAATAACTTGATACTGAGATCATTCTCAGGATTTTGGTTGTGCTTACATCCACCGAGTGAGCATGTCCCAACAGCTCTTGGTGAAACAGCTTCTTGCTGGGTATCATCACCTGTTCACTATTCCTTATAAGCAAATAAGGGGGTTTCCTTTTAGAAGTAATAATTTTGCATGTTGAACTTTTGGAAGATCCTATCCTTGATAGACAAAATGACTTTTAATCTTTCAGTTAATATTAAATAGGAGGTTCAGAAGTCCATGTGAAGTTGACATTCAGTAGCTCACTGCAAACAGAATCACTGTTCCTAAGCACCTCAGGTAGAATCAGTTTTTACAGATAGAGCTACTGGGCCCATTGGGGTAAATGCCTTTTTTACTTCTTATGTTTTCTTATTTATTTCTTATTTCAATATTCTTACACTTGGAATAATGTGACATGAGAATAATAATTTTCCTTTTCTCCCTTTGTGGAGCAAACACAGCTATCTGAATCTGAGCATGTTTCTGGCTGAGCAGGTCAGTGAAAGAAATTATGAGCTGAAAAATTGCACTGACAGCTAAACCACTCATATAATTAGAAGAATTAAAGCTCTTTAGGCACTGAGTAGTGCCCCAGATACTCTGGTTTTCAGCCACTGTTTTACTTAAGTCTATTTCCAAAACCAGAAGATTGGTTGTTTTAGCTGTTGTTCATACCTCCATTTTAGCATGTGTGTGAGGAACTCTGAAAATAAGGTAAGGAAACACAGCATATTCACTACATAAGGACAATTACCTAGCCAAGGATGAGAAGCTGTATGGTAAAGAACTGAGGTGTCATGTTTCAGAGGTAAAAATTTCATCTATTCCTATGTCATCACTGTTATTTCAGTGTCAATATCTGATAGAGGAGGTAAGAATCCTTGATAGCATCAAATTAGGATGTCAGTTGCTACCATGCTTATATTTCCTGTTTTCATTTTGGAATGCTTGCAAATAACAAAAATTTCCAAAGATTTCTGGTTAAAACTTATAAGTCATGGAAAATGGCATTTTTAAGTGAAAGAAAAAATCCTTTTATAAACTAGTGCGTAAGGTCTCTTCTAGTTAAGTAATTCATCACAAGTCACTGCACCCCAGCTACTCCGTTTTTTTACTAAGCTCTAAGTAATGGGTGATGAACTGAATCAAGTGTCTTCTGGAAAAGTAAACTGCATACTCTGTGTTCCCTGTATATAATAGAAAGTGCAAACTGTATCTTAAGATATGGCAGACCATTTCCTACAGGGAAGTAAGGAGCTTATCTGATGCTAAAACAGCATAATTTTTCTTTCCATGTTTAGACTGCAGGATGTAATTCAAACTCTAAACTGGCAGTGAGGGTGGGAGGGGGAATGGTATGTGGATGGTAATTCTGATTTCACAGCTGAGCAATAAAATCTCCTGTAGGTTAGTTCCCATGAAAGAACTAATAAGGACACTTGTTTTCAATCACAGATGCTCTCTTCTCAGTCCTATTCTGAAGTGCTTTATTCAGAGTTTCCCCAATCAATATTTTGACTTTGAGAGGCAGAGCTATTAGAGGTTATTTAGTTGGAGAGGGGGAATGCCAGGTCTTGAGCCAGTCAGTCCTCCTCTATGGTTTGTCAAAGAAGGTGAGAGTGGAAAATAAAAAGCAGATGCAAAGAAACAGCTTACATTCCCACCCTAACAGGTAATCTTATTTTCTATTATTACGTCTTTTGCTAAACATCTTTTATAGATTAGAAAACATGCAAACCCACAGCACTGGAGAAACATAGCATGGAGAATATGGTCATAGTATCATAACTCTTCTCTAAAATGAGCAACAGTATTCTGGCTATTGAGTCCTGGAATAATGCTGCTTTCCCTGTCCTGGGATGAAGCTTCCAGCAAGCTAAGATATATTGCTTTGTCTACTATAAAGAATGATTAGTTATGTAAGTCACAATTTGGATTTTTGCAGCAGCCTAGGAGGAAAATATAGTAGGATGGGAATAGGTGTCTATATTGTATATATATATTGTATATATCTTTGGGTATGATAATGGATTTTTAAGTATCTTAGGAAAGAATACAGCTTCAATTCCAAGCTGTAAAATTACTTTAACAAGACTTATGAATACCTCAAAATCCATTTCAAACAGCAGTTTGGTTTTGCTCCTACCAAAAAGGGTAAAAAGTTGTTCTCCCAAACACAAACATAAGGTAAGAGAATATACTGTCTCACCACAATACAAAACTGACAAATGGAGGGTAGGGTTCTTTACAGTTCAAATAGTTAAGAAAACTTTATTAAAAAATGTTTATTACTTGAATTCCTAATCACAGTGGATGACTGCACTCTTATCATCTGTTTTCTGTTCACAGTATGCAGCTATCTCTTTTGGGAAGACAAAGTGCATGGCAGCTTATATTTTGTTGGATATTCTTCATTTCAGCTAAAAATCCTTACAGAAATTCTGCTTAATGTGCTTAAGGGTTATATCCTAATTGATTTTACTTCATATGCCTTTCTTTTTAGGATTATCATTGCTTGTTAGCAGCAGTTTTTTGCCTTCCAAATGCTGTTCTTCCTCACATACCTTATTTACTAGAAGAACAAACAAACAAAGAAAAAAAGTCTGTGGTTTAGCTCTGCTCATATCTTGCAGCCAGAAGTTTCTGAAAATCACCAGTTTAGCAGCCATGTACCTAGCTGTCTTTTTGTAGCTTCCACTCTCACAGGCAGCAATCAAAATAATTTTTTATGCAAATTAAATAAGTAAAGAAAAATTTCTGTTACTCCAGATGTTTGTTTTACATTAATATAATTTTACATTAGTTCATCTCACTATTTTCTTTTTACGTCTTCCTTCTGGTATTGATCACTACTTTTGATCTCATACACTGAGTAAGGACACTGGTTTCACCATGTTCAGGGTGAAGTTTTCATGCAAGCTATTTTTTAGGACTGCTTGCTACCAACATAGAAGCCAAACTGAGCAGACACTGGTTATTTATGTGATAAGAAGGGAAATAAAGCACAGAACATTTTATTTTACAAACAAAAAGATCCTTCTACATCTTGAGAGAGGAAGCAAAAAACCAGATAATTTTTAAAAAAAAGTTTTTGGAATAATAGAAGCTTAAGTAGTAGATGCTGAATTGTAACAGTTGATATTTTCATTAAATTGGTCCACTTGAAAAATTTAGTTGCTTGGTTTTTAATAGCTGATTAGGCAGTAATTTTTTGTTTTAGTACATATCAATTCTCTTGTACTATAGATTGCAAATTTCTGTTAAAACATAAGGTGATTTTGCTTTCATTTTAGAAAGACAGCCAAATACGTTACCTGGATATGCCAAATGGAAACTCTACAGTTGTCCAAATCACTTTCTCTCTTGATTCAAAGTGGGTGTTTTTGTGTTGCAAACTGTAACTCCCAATTCCTTTTGGCCAACTCCATATGCATCTGAGTGATTATTTGTTTAGTAGCACTCAGCACACTGAACAGGGCAGGTTTGTTCTGCTGACGACTTTATTACCCATCTGCCACAAAGCATGGCTGTGATATAATTCATTCTATTTACCCTAAAACAACAACAACCACAACAGCAACAACATCCCTTCTCATGGGTGTGCAGTGTTCTGAGAGGAAAAAATAATTTGACACTTCATCTTTCAATGTCTTTTGCCTCTATGCAGGGAAAAATTATGTAGAAATAGTCCTTGCATTAGAAATAGTGAAATAAAACTAGTATTTCTTCCCTGAATATATAGCACCAAGGAGGCATCCCAGCATTTGGAATGTACTTATTTCTCAAATACAATTAACAAGTTGATATAACTGCTTCATAATTTGAAACATTTCATGACTTTTTTTATTTTAAAGGATATTTTGATAGTTTTGATTCAGGAAAGCTTCTTCCTTCTGTCAGGTTGAAGGGTTTTATTCAGTTTATTTTTGTAATGAGCCTGTGTAAATGGTTCACTGCTATGTAGGACACCCAACAAAGCAAGCACCATGTAAGCACTTTCCCTTCAAAATCCTCCACCAATCTTTCTTCCATCAATCTTCACAGTTATAAAACAGGATGCTGAATGTTTAAATACACAGATAGACTGAAGTGTGCATGTGTGCATGTGCCAGCTCACAGGGAGACAGTGTGGGTGGGGCAGGTGAAGAGGAAAAACCTGAATAACAATGATTTCAGAAAGCAGAGGTTAGAAACAAACATGCCTCCAAACAGTGCACGCGGTTGTACCTTCCTTTTCTGTAATTTAGATAAAACCAAACTGAAGGTATGTGGTAAGCTAAGCATGGTATATCAATATTTATGTTGCTTGGAATTTATGAACCAGCAAGTTCCTATGCAAATATTCCAGCTACAGAAAGGTAACATTGTTTTCTGCACATCATGCTTCAAGTCATATGTTCTGAAATAAAAATTTCAAGAGTATACTGGCCTTCTTGAATTTTTATTTTATTTAGAAAGCTGTCATTTACAAGGCCAAGCCTGTACTCAACAAACTCCTGTTTTAATGATGATGCATATTATTTATTGCATGTACTAGCTATGAATACATTATTTTAACAATGCTTAAAATTGGCCAGAAAATCTACAAGCCTTTTCTTCCTTCTCATGTGGAGTGATCAACTCCTGCTCAGCAATTTCTCTGTGTGAGATACTGAAATGAAGCAAATAAGACATTTTTCTTTATACTGACAGAGATGGCTATTTATTCTAAGTTCTTGGTTATTTTAATCAACAATAAAGTTAAGAATAAAATTTTCTACAAATTCTGGGTAATTCCACAGGGACAATTTTCAGTTCTGTCAAGTGAAGCCAAAGTAATATTTCCATGTCATGTTTAAAGCCATCTGTGCGGATGCAAAGTCAACTTCGGGTAGCTTTGATCTTGATAAGGTGCAGATATTTGGATGTGAAGGATGACTACCTTAGTTTGAAAGAACAAATGGATTAAAATGCTTCATGTGCTGGGAAGAAATGGTCAGCAAGTTAAGGATCATTTCAAAATAGGTTTTCTAACTATAATCAGACACTAATTAAAACAACAGTAGCCAAATTTGGAAAGACTACACCTCCTAGTATCTGGTTCATGTCAATTACCTGTAAAGACAGCTTTGCAAAAGGAAAAAATACAAAACCCAAGCCAACCCCCCTGAAAAAGTCACAGATCTTGTATCTGGAAGGGAAATGAAACTTAAAACATGGAAATATCAGAATCCCATTAAAATATTTTCTGATTACTTGGTAAACCTAAGACAAAGCTTAGGTTAAGACACTGCTTCCAGGTTTTGTAACTATCACCATTGCTGTGACTGTTAAATGGTTACAGTCATAGCTTTAGTGGGGTGCCTACTCAGAGAGCCAGAAACAACAAAAAGGACAGGGGGAAATTTGGGTCTCCCTGAGGTCAATGGCCAAACAGATATTTGTATCACGTTTTCACTATGTAGGTGCATGAGTTATGAGGATCCTCTTGGAAGGAGTGGGCATGCAAATATCTGTCCAAGAGTAGTAATAGCTCAGGAACTGTGGCAAACACAGATTCAGAATGGACACAAATGCTTACTGTCATCTGTGCATTTGTAATTGTCAGGGAAGGACTTTTATTTCCTCGGAAAAAGCATGCCACCAGATTTCTGAAATGCTCTTAAGCATATATGATGCCTTAATAACTGTTAAATATCACAGATCTCTTAGTAGCTTGCAGTCAACAGCCACCTTCCAAATCAACAAGGTGAAAACTGTGAAATAAAAATTCCTGGAGACCTTGAGAGTGAATTATTAAATAGAAATCAGACAGTTTTGCTCTGAATCTGCTGGAAATAAGCCTGAAACTGAAATAAAAAAAAAATCCTTTAGTAAAGAGGCATCTAATTCCCTTCCTTGAAATCTTATACTTGAGGAGAGATATAGCAATGGGGGTTTTTTTGTTTGTCCCATATCTGCAGAAATTCCAGTAATTCATAGCTTAACTATATCCCAATGCATCATGAATCAAATATGCCTTGAAGCAAAAAATTATGACCTTTTTTATTATCATGGCATTACTACAGTTTTGTTGAGTTGTAATTTCAACTGAAAAATAGTAATTTTCCATAATATTGCTTGTGTCCACAGATTAGATTTGAATTACTAGACAAAAGTTCCTGTTACTATTGAAATTTTAATTCACTTTTTGAAAGGTAGGAACTTGAATATCTGACACCAGCTGTACAAATTGAGAAGTCATCCACTCTGTTGATATTTATTTTCAAGATAAATTACCTTAGGATATTTTTCATGACCAGGTATTGGTTTCTACCTGTTTCCTAGAAAGGAAAAGATCACAAAGCTGCATCTTCTGTCCTCTGTTTTGCCAATTCCGTAGTGAGGTTATACTCCATTCTTTATTTGTATAAAAATGTTTCAATATAGTACATGACTTCAAACATGTATCATGTGTTGTGAGAGTGTCTGGACAATGGGAAATGGCAAGTAATGCAGGGCTTGGGGCTCAGTTTCCAATTTATCAACTAGAAGCACATTCTCAAGTGCCTGACTAACATTATCTGTCTCTTCTTCCTACAACTAAATACATCCATATGAAATGCACCCTAATGTGCTCACATCCCCCTCCTCACAATCTTAATTTTATTTATTGAAATTTCCCTCTTTTATTTAATGTACAGTGAAAAGTTATTTTGCACTGCCACCACTGCAGGAGCTTTTTAAATGATTCAAGGAAGTATAGCTTTCATTTAGGTTTCTGCCCTCCAGTCTGTTTATACTGGTCGATACACTTGTCTGAAAAATATAATGGATTAGCACATCATTCAACAAACTAGTCAGAAGGCAAGCTCAAGGCGACAGAGACCAAAAAGTAAATTACAGCCAGCAGAAGGGAGAGGCCAAGCCTACAGCTAGGAAACATCATATCACTACAAAACCTGTATTCTGTGAGAATGTTTCTTCAACTGAAATGGGTGAAAAATTTACACTGAAATATAATAAAACAATCAGCTCCATGATTACATACAAACCTATAAATTGTACAGTTTATGAAATATAATGCAAAATGTGATGCTCACAAACAGTGCATGCTACAGTCATATCTCTATCAACAACAGACATTATTACTCTGTAATGTGAAATGAGTATTTTGTGTCCAGTTTAGCACTTTTTATTTCAGTGCTTATTTAACACACTTAAATAAGTACCAACCAAATGAGCCAAAAATACATAATGAAAAATCTGTGAAAGTATACATTATATAGGCAGATTAAACATACATAAAGATGCAATTCAACTCAAAATGGAAGATCATTTTCCTTAGCACACATAACCTATCTAGATTTCCTAGATGACCTTCAAGGTGAAGTTCATTAGCTACAATTTTTTGCATATATGTAATTAATTAAACTCCTTTGTATAAGTGATAATTGTGGGTTATTTTTCTTTTTTGAACCTCCAGTAGTTGATTAGGAAACTAAAATCAAATCACTGTACTTCCACTTTAAAATTTGTAAAAGTGTTATTTGCAATACTCACTTTAGTTATGCAACACATAAATCTTTTCACATTTACAAAGAGAAAAGAGCCCTAACTTTGTTGTAGAAGTTGAAGAATATAATACCACTATAATAACCTTTCAGAAAATTAACACAGTGGATGAAATTCACCGCTGTGGTAGATCCTTTTGCTGAAGTGGAGGTACATCAAGAAGAGTTGTGTTTGCCACGCTGGAAGTCACACCATATGACTATTAAGTAAATTCTTGAAAAGAGTTAGAAACACCCTAGCAAGTGCATCAACAGAAAAGAATGAGAAACTACCGTCACATGGCTTCCAAAGTCCTGTATCTGAGGGGGAGAAAGCCATCTCTACAGAAAATGAACCTGCACTATCATTCCTTTTCTACACATTAATTCAGCTGTGCTTATGCATCAATTAGTTTTGCCTTACTCCTGCTATTTTCAGTTGTGCTTGTGTCTTACACATGACTGCAGGTATCAGGAAAGATAAGACCAGCATTTCAGATTTCCCTCATGGCCACAGCCTTGGTTTCATTTATTCACAAGATGAACAGAAGCAGATGATTTCTGGAACTCAATTTGCCTATCTCTATTCCCCAGCTCTCACCACACAGAGTCACTTTCAACACCTTTTCTAGGATTCTAGAAGGAGGTCATGCCATAGAGCAATGGTCTTTGAAAGGAATTCCCAAACTTTTTAATTCATAACACATGCTTATTGTTATTGGAGCTAAAGGAGCAAATGGGAAGCAAGTGTATGTATTTTGGACCACTCATAGTTTGCTTAATCTAGGTTATTTCTGCTCAAGAACTGAAACCCCTATACAGTGAGGAAACCTCTTGTAACTTTATGGATAAAATCAAGTGTATTTGGATTCAATTCAAATATATTGGATAATATAAATTTCAAATATACTGTATAATATAAATTTCAATTTCCTGGAGGGACAGGCTCAACAATTAACTCTTTCCAAGGTGTGTGTATATTGCACTGATAATCAAGTTTCTATTTTGGTAATGAGTTGGTTTGGAAAATCACATTTGCATTGGGATATGTCTGTTTCTTAGTTGTCTACCCTTGTGCACTACTTCTGGGACATCTACAGAATCACCGAAACCTTCCCTGTCTAAAGCAAATATGCCAATTTTAAAATGTCATGCCCTACCACAGCTGAGGCCTCAACGTTCAAATATGCTGAGCTTTCAATTCAATATGAAAGCTGCCTGTTCTCCTGGCATGGGGCCAACAAGAGACTGATGGGTTTTGACACATTCTTCCCTGGTTTGTTTGTTTCCTGGGCCAGAGCTGTTGTTCAACACCAATCACAATTTTAGATATTTAGTAAGGTTTATAAAATTCAGACTGTGAATTTAAATACATAAAATATGAAAAATCAATTAAACATTGAGAACCATGTCCTACTTTTATAAACACATGTAATTTCACACTTTTGACTGACCAAATGATTAAGCAGATGCACATGACCTATACATCAATTTTGGGTTTTTATGGAGACACACAGGGTAAAAAGAAACAAAATACAGACACACAGAGTACCAGTGCTTTTTCACTACTGAAATTCAAGTATTGCTAATAAATAGGTTCAGTTATAATTCTTCTGTCCAGAAATTTAGCTTTTGCTTTGTTTTTGGTGAGATTGCCACTGATTTTAATGAGAGTTCCCACAGTTCGAAAATACAAGTCCCAATCCCTCTAAGGTTTACTGAACAGATTTATCATTTATTTCACAGCTTTCAGTGAGAATTCTTGTGCTCATGTTTCCAGGATCGAAGCCTTTGTTATGACATATTAATCCTTTCTTATACTCATACTCTATTTTATGATTTTGTTATGATTTATACATCCTTTCTTCTACTCATACTCTTTTTATTTCAAGTTCAACTTGTAGCATTACCTTTTTTTACTGTTGTTTTAACACTCATCTGTCAGAAAACTGTTTTCAGTTCCTTATCACATTGTCAAATTTACCACTGTTTAGAAATTTTTACAGGACACACATCTGTTTCAGACTGAATCATTTAGAAAATTTCAGCTGAGGCTCAGTCTAGACACAACAGATTTTTTTTCTTGATCATGTTAAAGCAGTAAGATTTTTTTGAGCACTGATCACATTCCCATTTCTATTACAGAACAGATCTGAAACTGGCAGATGGATTTGCCTTTATACCAGCAAGAGGCTATTTGCCATTCCAATAAAAGCACACTGAGACTTGTCCTAGTCATATGCCACTGAACATGCAACCACTTCTTAGACAGATCAATACAAACCTTCATCCTATTCACTTCTAAATCTACAATGCCCTATGCTTATGATGGGGGCCAAGGCTGTGATCTGTGCAGTGACTCATGGGATTAATATATTGGTGTGATTTTGGAGCTGCAGAACAGGAGCCAAAAAAAGAGACAGACACTTCACCAAAGCTGTGCATTTCTGAACTCTTTTTTTGCTCCTGGATCCTGTAAGATGTGAATAACTAGACAGCCTGATTGCTTATATCTGGCATGCAGTCTCCGAGCTGTGATGGGAACATGTGCTACTGCCACGCACAGGTGTGTGAGGGGGCCAAATGAATATAAAGGTCTGTCTAGAGGGATTTCGATTTCCATGGCCAAATCTCATTAGATTCCATCCTTTGTAAACAGATTCCAGCCTCCAACAGTTAACAGCACTAACCGCACTGCACCTTTCCCCAGTAAAACTAAACGTGCTTCATCCTACCATAGTTCTCAAGGATAACCATGGCCAAAAGTCAGAAAGCAAATGCGTGTGCTCAGGGTTGTAAGGCTGCAGCTGGACATTCCTTACCTCCTACTAATGAGGGACAGTGCAGGACAGAGATAAAGAACTTTTCAGCATGTCTTTGAGGTTGCTCTTTCAATCACTCACTCATACACATTCATATACAGAGATGTATTATATGAAAATATATATGCATACATACTCCTGGCTATAAAGCTAATGCTGTAAGGCATCCTGCATTTTGTCATTATACTAGAGTGCTATTCAACACAACTAACAGAATTTGTATAAAAAAGGAAATTTAAAAGTTTGTCTTTGTAATAAGTATGAATGGGAATTTTCATTAGAGGGGAGGGGGATAGCTAATCATCGATGTAGCATTTGTAAAAGGGCAACAACTTTTATGGCTGAATTTTGAAAGGTGAAAATATTCATCCCTTGTAAACTTCCCTTCCACTGTGAAATGAGATTCTCATAGTCACCAATCTCATTAAAAGTTAAAACTGCGTCTGCTTAGCATTAGCAAGGAATAAAAGGGTAAGAAATGAGGTGTCTATGAGAACTATAGCTATTGACATCATTGACCTATAAATACGTCCTCTTCAAGCTGATATACAGCAATTCATTATCCCTGTTTTGATATAATTGCTATTACTGAAAGCCCTTTGCTTTCAAGTGTTAATACAATTGCAGTTAATTTTTCAGATAATCTGCCAAAAAGAAAAAACTAATTTCTAAATATTTGATCATAAAAGTTGTCCTCAGCTTTTACAGATAATTTAGTCAAATAATATCAGATAATCTTAGAGCAGATTTAACAGGAAATTGCTAGGGACTCCATCTAAGCAGCATCCATTTGCACTTATATAAATGTACTGAATGTGTAGGAAGACTTTGACAGCTTGCCATATGTGATTTCATTCTGTAGCCTACCTACTTTACCATCAAAAGTTATATCCTTTGAAGCATTGCCAGAATTACTTTAGCCCAGTAGATATGCTAGATGTGCCCTTTAAAAGCCGTATCATTTCCTTTCTACTCTGACTAGTTCAATGTAGCATCTGCTCAACTAAATTCCTTTGAAGGTTAAAACCAAAAAAACCCTGTACTACAGCTCAGTAAGATGTCCAGTGTTGAATGAAGACCATGGATGCAAGAGAATAAATATGACTTAAATGAGACTATAAAAGACAATCAGAAAATTATCAGCTATCATGGGCATATTATAATTATACATGCACAGAATAAATACTTGCATTTCAGGATATGCAAACGTTTTATTTAAAATAAAAATAAACTCTGCATTTTTTTTACTTCAAATCCATTATGTTGATTGTTTATATGCAAATTCTGATATTGCCGTGACACGGGTGTTAATGCTATAATAAAGAATATCACACATCAACAACTTGATTCAAAATAGCAAATATAGGTATGAATGATAATCTCCTTTAAAATCTTTGGGGTTTACAGTTATTTTAAAAGACATGACATTATTTTCACAGCACCTTCCCAGCTGTTGTAGATGACAATGAAGGCATAGGCCATATCATAGTAACACAATGAAGCTGTGACATTCTAGAAATAATTTCAGTTTACCTTCTTTAATTTCTACAAATGCTATTTAAAATTGAAGACTGGTGTTTTTACTAAAGAAGTGAATGGGTTCCAGAATAATATGATTTTCTTGGCTGCTAAATTGAAAATGTTCCAAAACACATTAAAATGGTAGTGTCCTTTTGTAGTCTCTTTGTCCTGTAAAAACCCTGCAATGTCAATTTTAATTAATGAGCTGTAAAAGTTACATTTTTATATATGGGTTTTATTTTTCCAGTTTTGCTTATTATTCTTATTACTTCACAAGAATTTGCACTCTTATTGGGGAAGTTGCAGACTTTGCTAATTTGGAGGGGTTTATCCCAAAAGCATCATGAGAATGCTGACTGGACTGTGTCAGATCTAGTCACATCACTGTCCAAAACAGGTAAAGCACTAATGTGTTGAATAGCTCCTAACCACTTAGAATGGAAAAAGCATAATTTGTTTTGAAAATGTCTATTTTAGTTGCTGTCCATCAAACACATAACATTTTTCTTCACAGTCACAAGTGTACAGAAACCTAGAGGAGTGTAATGATATCAAAAAAAGAGAGGAGAATAGAAAAAGTATTAAGGAACTTACTTGTATTTAGCCAAAGAAAACATCTGGAATAAGTTCAATTTGAAGTGTACAGAATACTTTCTGTAGACACATTTTAACCAAAAAACAGGAAATAGAAATCCTTATATTTGCAATGAGCATGAGAGAGAATACCATTTCTAGAAACTGGAATTTGCTTACGTTCATTTCAGTGACTGAATTATTTCTATTAAATGCCTTCTTTTGGGAAGGCATTGCAAACTTAAGCAACAATACATCCAAACTTGATCTGGGAGCTAAGAAGGAAGACAGACAATCAGAAGAAGAAAGGAAAGAGATTATTAAAATATCACAATGTTCACCCCTTCCAAACATGCAACTAATAAAATATATACCTTTTTCACTACATTTTTTAGCCAACCCCTCTGATAATGAAGATTTTTATGTCTTTGGAGTGCATCTTTCTCAGTGGTTAAACTTGAGCTCATCTGCACATAAGGTTGCAGTAAATAGAGTATGTACCAATTACAATTAATGCAGGAATCCTCTAAAATGCCTTAACATAATGTTGATTTGAGTTAACTCAAATCTGAATATATAAAATTGGAGATGGGACAAAGAAACTGAGGTATCATATGACCAAAATATTTTAAAACTTGCAAGCAATCTGTAACAAATAAGAAACAAAAACAAGAAATCACTGTCACTCATTCAAAGTACTAGTTGCTTATAGGGACAGAGGGATTGCTCATTAAGTTACAGAATATGTCTTCATTCTCAATGTAAAATAATAAACATATTTGCAGTATAGAGTAAAATGAGAACCATTCAAAAATCTGTGAAATCTCTTCATTGACTTACGGGCTGTGGATCAGACTCATGTCATGTCAGAAGAAACAAACATAGAAGGAAAAGCTATTGCTCCTCCAACTGGATTAATGAATTTTAGAAAAGGAAACATGTCTTCCTACAAACTTTAGGTCATGACTCACACATGCAGCTTTAATACATAGAAGAGATACAATTACAATTTTCATCATATCTTTGTTATGCATATGTTATGGAATTTCGATAAGAATACATGGATAGCTCCATTGTTATTCAAGGAATCTCAGGAATGCGTACAGCTTTGTATTTACCACTTCTGCATGAATAAGTGCAGTCCCAAATGAGACATCTCTCTGAAATGCAGCATGAAAAGGTAGAGAGTGTGCCTGACTGTAATGGCTACATCCTAATACAGCAGTACTCAGACTAGACAATACTTGTCACCCAAAAGACCCAAAGACAGGAACTCAAACATAAAATAATTAATATAGGTAATAATTCTGTCATACGTTTTATTAGTATAAGGCCAGATTTATTAACACCAAGGCTTTAAAAATTGTCTGGAATACAGTAGGAGCAGAATACACTATATCAGTTTATAGATCCATGAGATAGAGAAATAAGGCAGTATATCCCCTTTATATTTTACCGTTGCCAAACTTTATAATATTATTGCCAATCAAGTGGTTTGGTTGTAGTTTCAAAGGCTTTTTGTAGAATCATGATATTCCCAAAAAGTCTCAGACATCTCCTACATATTAAAGCACATTTTTAGCATTCATGTAGTTAATGGAAAAAGAAGACTTGAAAATACAAAGCCACAAAGGGTGCAACCCCCCCTGAATGTTAATAAGCCCTTTAAAATATTATTTTCATATATCTTGAGTATGAACCAGACTCACTATTTGAGTTTATGCTGGGCTGTGAGTTCTGAATATCAAAGGTTAGCAAAATTTCGCTTGGTTGCTGAGGAAGAAGCAGCATGTCTCCTCACCAGTCTGTTGCTGAGTAGGGGCAGTGTGATATGTTTCTTCTCTGTCTTCCCCTTCCTGTCTGCTCACTCTAGAGCATTTCTTATGTCTGTCCTCTCATACTAATCTGATTCCACATCCCTCCAATATATGCTGGTGATTCCTCTCTCTAAAGGGAAGACGATTCTGCTCTTAGACATATCTCCTCATTGCTGAAGGAAGAGATTTTCTTTCTCGTCTTTTTGCCCTAAATTTCTAACTCTGGACAAAGAAAGTTTATCGTTTCACTCTGTTGCCATATCTGAGCTCCTGTCTGGGAAAAATGAATTCCTAGTTTTCTACTACCTCATCAGGTGGTCAGTAGAAGTACCCCTCTGCTGCATGGCTGTTTTTGGCTGTGCCAGCACTGCCAGAGCAGGCCATGTAATGGGGTGGGTCCTGATGTCAGATTTTGATGGCCTAGCTTGTAAAATGGCTTTAAACTGGCTCTTCTATGGGTTCATCTGCAGAGGAAGCTTCTGTGGGAGTGCCATGAGAATAACAAATAAACATCATCCATGCAGAGCCAAGATACTCAGGATGAATGTGGACGGCTCTGAAGGTATGAGCAAACAGCAGAGAGAGCTTTTGATGTGAATGTTGTTAAGGAAGTCAGCTAAGCAAGTAAGCTAAAGTACTGGATCACAGTAAGCCTGACAAGTTTTCTGCTGCTCTTTTTCCCTGTCCCCTAAATGCAGAAAGCAATCTGGGAGCTTTCTCTTTCACACTGTAACTTAACCAGGAAGCTGCTGTCAGCTGCTGTGCAACAGGAAGCAGAGGCAGAGGATATCTTGGATGGCATCCTGGTTCAAATGCCAGAAGATAATACAGGGTTAAAATGCTAAAGCAGCATAGGTCTATTTTAATGCTGAAGATGAACAGGGAGTGACAAAAGAATATAAATTAATACTGGAAGAGTAATACATGGACATGATTGTCTTGAATTTCCATTACAAACCTTGGGGATTAAGCACCATTAGCCTCTGACTTGGGAGGTTCTCTTGACTAAATGCCATCTACAGTGAAGACACTCTCCACAGAATTTGGAATGCTCCTGCTCTCTTACCAATCCTCTCTTCTCAGAGCAGTATTAATCTCTTAACTCTGTCTGAACACAGAGCAAGTAAAGTCCTGACCAAGGCTGTAATAATGCATGATGTTGGCAAAATCAGAATAAGATGTATTTCCTGTCCTTCTTCTGAGCTGCTTCCTGATCTTGTGCTTTCATATGCAAGCCCTTAGTTGGACTGGTAGAACTGTCAGTGAGTCTTTGCAGCTGAAGATATCACTTAGCTCATCTGAGTTTAAAGCAGTATTTTATATTTCATTTTTGCAGCATTATTTTGCATTTCAGAACCATTCAGTGATTGTGTTTTTAATACACATGGGCACTGTTTTATTCCTTTCATAACCTTAAACCAACTCTTTATT